>NW_027208686.1:0-49337 GCF_027789765.1 Dendropsophus ebraccatus
GAATGCAGAGCTATAGTCATAACAGACAGAGTATTGTAGTGGATTTCTCTATGAACTCGGTACATGGGAATCAACCTTAGTTTCCCTTTTTCTTCCCTTTTTACTCCTGTAGAGTCCCATACAGTAGTAATAGCGCTGTTTGGTGTCATGTGCAGTAAAGTGAGTAGGTATGTGGGTTACCCCTGTATGTAGAATCCCCTTCTGTGCCCCCCATATAGTAATAATGCCTCCTGCTGTGCCCCTCATATAGTAATAATGCCTCCTGCTGTGCCTACATATTGTAATAATGCTTTGCTGTGCCCTCCATATAGTATTAATGTCCCCTGCTGTGCCCCCATATAGTAATAATGTATCCTGCTGTGCTCTCCATATAGTAATGTCCCCTGCTGTGCCCTCCATATAGTAATAATGTCCCCTGCTGTGCCCATATAATAATAATCCACCCTGCTGTGTCCCCACATATAGTAATAATGCCTCCTGTTGTGCCCCAACATATAGTATAAATGTCTCCTGCTGTGCCTCCACACAATCGAAATTCCCCCTGTTGTGCCTTCCATATAGTAATAATGTCCCCTTTTGTGCCTCCATATAGTAATAATATCTCTTGCTGTGTCCTCTATATAGTAATAATCCCCCTTGATTTGCTCCCCTCATATAGTAATAATGCCCCGCTGTGCTTCCATATAGTAATAATGCCTCCTGCTGTGCCCTCCATATAGTAATGTCCCTGCTCTGCCCCACATAATAATAATGATCCCTTTGTGCACCCCCACATAGTAATAATGCTCCCTGTTGTGCAACCCCACATAGTAATAATGCAACTGCTATGCCCCCACCGTAAATATGCCCCCTGCCCTGCTGTGCCCCCTAGTAATGCCCCCTGCCCTGCTGTGTCCCACCTTCAAAGTAATGCCCCCTGCCCCTATAGTAATGATCCCTCACCTATAGTGCCCCTATAGTAATGATTATACTCACCTGACCTAGACATAAAGCGGGTCATCCTGTCTTCTTTGGCCTCTGAGCCACTGGGAAATCATGTCCAGGCCCAGCGCTGCAGTAAAGCCCAAGGGGAAGAGAGAGGAGGTGAAAGGAGGGGAAGGAGGAGAGAGATGGAGAGTGGAGGTGAAGGGGAGGAGAGAGAAGGAGAGCTGGGGTGAAGCAAGGACTGAAGGTAAAGGGAGACCAGAGGTACATGGGAGACCAGAAGTGAAGGGGTTACACCACCACCGCCCACATCACCACCATAGGCCCCGTCCTTCCGTGCCATCATTGTTTCATAGGCCCCACCACCTCGATGCCTGTTGAAATGGGCTGGCCCTAAGGTCTAGACCCCACCCCTAGGTTGGCCCATACCAATGGCCACTGAGGGGGTGGGGCTTATGCGCCGATAAGCGGTGCTGCATCTGCGAAGCTCTGCCCAGTGTCAGGAAGGGGAGGTTGTTATGCAGACGGTGTGTCTGCCTGGCCTTGGCGTCTGTGGCCTCCACTGGTCCACCCAGTGCTCAGCCAATCAGCGCCTGAAGCAGTGTTTTTGCTTTAGCCGCTGATCAGAAGAAGATCGGGGAGAAGACCGGAGGGTAAGTTAACCATTTTCCCCCCAGAACGGAGCACAGTCTGTTCCACAGGGGTTCATTTAACCCCCTGTATACCAGACTGTCACCCCCTGGATAACAGTCTGGTCCACAGGCGGTTGTGAACCTCCCTGAAAAGCACCACTAAAAAACGCCATATGCATAAACTATGGCGTTTTTTAGTGGAGCTTAAGACTTCCGTTGAAGTGTATAGAAAAAAAACGCCAGACCCTCAGCCTGGAGAGAAAAATGCCACAAAATAAACACACCATGTGTGCAAGGTAAGTCGTAAAACTTCCATTGATTCCCAGCTAACATCTGGCTGCATGCATTTTTGAAAAAAACAAAAAAAAAGGCAGTGTGAAGGCAGCCTTAGATTTTGCAGTGAGGATTAGAGACTTTAGTAAGGGCAGTTTTTGTAGTAAGGAGAGGACTGATGGGGAACTTGGGTTTTCAATGAGGATGTTAAATTTGCCCATGACAGCTGGAATATCAGAAGATAGAAAGTAAAGAAGCCCGGTCAGAAGAGTCATATGGTGTAACCCTCAAATGAGAGAAGCGTACAGGAGGAATATGTTAGACTCTTGTAGCCATGTTTCATGAGAGCCAGCAGGTTGAGCGATTTAGTAATGAGCATGTCATGAATTTCAGTGAGTTTTTTTACAGTGAGTTTGTTTACTGAGAGTACCAAAAAGCGCAGTAAGGGTACAAACGCACGTACCGGATCTGAAGCGGATTATTTACTGTGAATTCGCAGTGAAATCCCCTGTGGATCCCTTTCTGTTGGTTTCTATCACTGACAGCCCCGTTAACCCCTGCTGACCGGAGCATACTGTACCTGCTCCACGCTCCGGCTTGCTTAGGGAGTTCCTGGCTGGATGTCCCACTAAGCCAATTGTGTGCTACGGCGGGGGCAGCACACTGATTGGCAGACAGGGACGTTCAGCTTGGGGCTGTCGGTTACATACTCGCAGCGGGATGTCAATCCTGTTGCGAATATGTCCACTCATAGAAACCAACAGAAAGGGATCTGCAGCGGATTTTGCAGCGAGAAATCCACTGCATATCCGATATGTGCGTTTGTACACTAGGGGTGCGAGAATTCCGTAGTGTGAACCCACCCTAAATGGGGATAGGATCCGGCATGCTGGGAATCCAAGCCAGGTTATGGGGTTTCTATAACAGGCAGTTGAGGAGAAGTTGTTCTGAGGCCTTATTCACATGTCCGTAATTTACGGATCCGTATTTCCGTATCCGAGTT
This sequence comes from Dendropsophus ebraccatus, assembly GCF_027789765.1. Lineage (NCBI taxonomy): Eukaryota > Metazoa > Chordata > Amphibia > Anura > Hylidae > Dendropsophus > Dendropsophus ebraccatus. The sequence continues at coordinate 2,833 of NW_027208686.1, forward strand.
AGTGCACATTGATGTCTATTGGGCTATTCACACTATCAGTAGATGAAACGGATGAAAATCAATGTCGAAAAAAAAAAAGGACATGTCCTAGTGCGGACCCAGATTTTTTTACGGCTCCTCTCATTGAAATCAATTGTTTACGGATTGCAACATGTTTGGCATCCGTATTTCCGTAAAAAAATACGGATGACTCATAGGCCACAAGGTTCTGTTTCTAAGCAACCACAGGCTGACAAGCGATCATGTGACTTATTGTAGGGGTTGGGCAAACTGGTGCCATTTTTTTTAACCTACTCAACTTTATTAACTTGTTTAAAGCAGTCAGTAGTAAAAACGGATTTACGGAAATACGGATGCAATACAGATGTACTACGGATGTCCAATCCGTAATTTTTAGCGGGTTGTTTCAGGACTAGAAAATATTACTGAACGTGTGAATAAGGCCTAAGTGAGAGAGGGAGGACCAGGGTTAAGAGAAGTGTTGCTGCTAGAAAAAGGAGAATTAGAAGAAAAAAATTGATGATTAAGTGACTTTTGGGGGCAGTTTCTTTGCTGCACCTTGAAGAGAGGTAGGTTCAGGAAAGTAAAGAGTGAGTGTGAACAGTTCATGGGTGATGGAAGGAGAGAGGGGTTGATATGAACAGAGACTACTGTGGGATGGGTGGGGAGTAGGTATGTAAACAGAATATAAGTATGTACAAAGATATACTGAGCATTGTGTATATAGAATTGTTGGGCCAGTTAGGCTATCAGTGCGTGGAAAATATATATGTGTTGCCACTGTTACGCCATGGCATGGCTAATAACTACAAGTAACAGAGCAAACAAAGGATAGCTGGTACTAATATTCACCCAGTCGAACTGTAATAGACAGGGGTCTTTCTAATGGCAATGGTGCTACACTTCCACTTGAAATAGATATTGCAAACCGATAGTATTGAGAAAGAGTGGTATCGGCACTCAATAGCATTGTATACAAAGGGATGCTTGATTTCAGGGTACAGAAAAAGAGGAGCAAGTGTGTGCCACTAATAAAACGATGACTGTTTTACCCTTACACGCTTATTAGGTACACCTTTCCAACTGCACGTTACCACTTAATTTCTAATCAGCCAATCACGGCGGCCTTTCGGCATGTAGACATGGTCAAGACAATCTCCTGCAGTTCAAACCGAGCATCAGTATGGGGAAGAAAGGTGACTTGAGTGCCTTTGAACGTGGCATGGTTGTTGGTGCCAGAAGGGCTGGTCTGAGTATTTCAGAAACTGCTGATCTACTGGGATTTTCACGCACAACCATCTCTAGGGTTTACAGAGAATGGTCCGAAAAAGAAAAAACATCCAGTGAGCGGCAGTTCTGTGGGCGGAAATGCCTTGTTGATGCCAGAGGTCAGAGGAGAATGGGCAGACTGGTTCGAGCTGATAGAAAGACAACAGTGACTCAAATAGCCAACCGTTACAACCAAGGTAGGCAGAAGAGCATTTCTGAACGCACAGTAAGTCGAACTTTGAGGCAGATGGGCTACAGCAGCAGAAGACCACCCGTTACTAGCATGGTGTACCTAATAAAGTGGCCGGTGAGTGTATGTGAGATGTGAGAACTGGAAGAAGCACGCAAGCGTGAAACCACAACTCAGTTTGTGGTTGCTCCCACCAACACTCTTTTTTATTTGTTGTTTAATAAAAAAAATTATGTGTGTTGCTGTTTTTTTGGTGCATTTTGTGGAATCTTCAGTACAAATGATTATATAATTAAAAAAATCATGTGATTTGAGAAAATGCCTTTGAAAAAAACTTTAAAAAGCTTAAAAATATATATATTTTCGAGGGAAAAAGAAGCCACTACAGGAAATCTGTCCGAAAAATCTCTGTGTAAACACACCATCAGGTCAAAGCTCCATGGTGATTTATGGAGATTTATAAAAAATAAAAATAAATAAATACTATGCGAACATTGGGGCAGATTTATCAAAGGGTGTAAAATATAGACTGGTGTAAACTCCCCCCAGCAACCAATCACAGATCCTCTTTTATTTTACCAAAAAGCTGAGCTGTGATTGGTTGTTGTGGGCAGTTTACACTTGTGTATATTGTACACCCCTTGATAAATGTCCCCTATAGTCTCTGTGAATATATATCCATAAATCCATATGCTACGTTCCCACTTTGTAATAATATAGGCGGAAGGCCATCCATTAAATAGACGGCCGATAATAATGATCATGATTATTACAAGATGGCCACCTTCACTGACATTTTCCCAAAGTGGGAACATAACCATAAAATGGATCCTATAGTATGGGTATATTATGGCCAAGTAAAACCAGCCTTATGCTTCATTGTATGCTGATATAAAAGTTAGTTAACAACAGTCATTGTTGCAAGCTGCAACAACGACCGATGTTTTACTAACAAATACAGTGTGCGAACGTGGTCTTAGGTTATGGTTACATACTGTTTTTATTAGTCAAAAATTATCTTACCCATTTTTTCAGCCAAAGCCAGGAATGGATTTGAAAAGAGGAGAAATCCCTGTATTATCTTTACAACCTGTTCTCTGTTTATAGTCCTTTACTGACTTTGGCTGAAAAAATCTGTCAGATAATCTGTCAGACATCTTTTGGTGTAATAGGGCCCATAATGGTGATTATGCCTTGGAAAACTTATTAAAATACTGCAGGGGTCAGCAGAGAGCACTGTGTCAGGGTGCGTGCACACTACGGAATTCCTGCATATGACCCGCGGCGGATTCTGTCGCTCCTACCCGCATGCGAAATCCACCCATGCATAGAATAGTGTCCATGGCATGGGCAGAGATGCGCGCTGCCGCGTGCAGGTATGAGCATTGGAATCCAACGTGGGTCATACGCGGGAATTCCGTAGTGTGCACGCACCCTCAGTCTGGAAAGAATACACCATTTTCTGCAGGACATACAGTTGATAAGTACTGAAAGGCTAAAGGCCCTATTACACGGAACGATTATTGTCTGTATTCGTCTGATAATCGCTCTGTGTAATAGAAGGCAACGATCAGCCGAGATGAACGATGTCGGCTGATCGTTGCAGTCATTTATCTTTCAACATGTTAGCATATAGCAGCGATCTGCTGCCGACGCTCCGTGGAACTGGAGTGGCGGCAGCAGACCGCTGCTATCCTCTAAGGGCTGCCAGGACGATCTAGCGATAACCCGGGCAAAAGAAACCCCTCCCGCACCTCCCGGCGCCCCACAACCCAACTCTCACCTACCTGCTGCCCCCGCGTGCAATAGCGGCGTCAGCATGCGGGGAACGAGGAGCAAACAAACACTGACAGCGCTCGTTTCCTCATTAAGTCGCCCCGTGTAATGGTGCGTTTACACACAGAGATTTATCTGACAGATTTTTGAAGCCAAAGCCAGGAACAGACTATAAACAGGGTGCAGGTCATAAAGGAAAGACTGAGATTTCCTGTCTTTTCAAGTCCATTCCTGACTTTGGCTTCCAAAATTGTCGTGTAAACGCACCATAATAGGGGATTTAGGGTGTGTTTACACAGAGAGATTTAGCTGACAGATTTTTAAAGCCAAAACCAGGAACAGACTATAAACAGAGAAAATATCACAAAGGAAAGATTTGTCCTCTCTTAAAATCCATTTCTGGCTTTGGCATAAAAATGTGTCAGATAAATTTCTCTGTGTAAACGCACCATTAATAGACTTAATAGAAGTAAATTACAAATATCTGGCACTTTCTGGCACCAGTTGATTTGAAAGATTTTTTTTTTTCTGAACTACCCCTTTAAAATATTCCTATGAGATCACTATGACATGACATTGCAATAGTATTACATTTTGATAAATAATTGTTTAAAACCAAAAGACTACCTGCTACGCCAACTTCCACCTTCTACTATTCCAAGAAGCATATCACACAAAAGTTTGTATAGGAATCTCTATGAACTCAAAATAATGGGGTAGGGAAAATATTTAAAATAATAACATACGATTAATCTATAAGAAATAGATTAAATTATTTAAATTAATGGAATAAATAAGGAGGAGGAGGTGTTGGTGTAAGGTAGAGGCTCATGGGGAGGCAATAACCAAAAACAATCTCAGAATAACCACAATAGTTAAAAGCACCGCAGAGTTATCACACTACAGAGAGACAGGTCAGATTTGAAAAATAGGTCCTGGGCATTAAGACCAAAAAAGGCTGCTGAGGCAAGGGGTTAAGGCCAAATCGATGGGTTCTAACAATTAACTCAAATACCAACACAAAAAAAGCTGAACCTCTAAATTATCACAAAATGATGAAATATACTTTATTAATAAAAAAACCACATACATCTTTCTTTAGTCGTGGATCATTGTGTATTTTTCTTTTAAGAAGTACTCCAGCGCCCCCCCCCCCTCCAAAAAAAACCCACAGACACACACAGCATATATACTTACCATCCCTCCGGTGATGATCGCCGTTTGAATCTCCCCATCATCTTTGTCCACTGTCCTCGGATCTCCCTCACTTCTGGGTTGCGAAGTAGTGAATAGGAGAGAAAAGGCTGCTGGTGCACATGTGCATGTGCTTTTCATTCGCTGAAGCGCTTCACATGGCTTCCAGCTTGCTTAGCCAATCAGGGCTTTGTATTGTGTGTTAAATGTGTTAATCTGGCCCTCTCTGCGGGAGAAAGGAACTTCCGGTAATAGCACCGTCCCCTGAGTACCCTCAGACATGAAGTAGTGATGCGATTACCCGAGGCTGTGATATAGACAGCTGTATACCAACAATTTACCTCTTCAGAGCTTTATCTGCTGCGTTAGTCCCATCCCTAGATACACGCACACAGTGCACTACAGTAATGTGCACTGCCAGGAATACCTTTGCCAGCCTTCCCCAGCTGCAGGCACCCACATCAAGGCCATTCCAGGACTCTCACCACTTAAGGCTAAGTTCACACACAGTATTTTTGATCAGTATTTCGCAACCAAAACCAGGAGTGGATTGAAAACACATATAGGCTATGTTCACACACTGTTGAAATTTAGTGGATAGCCATCATTTAATGGCAAATAATTAGCGTTGTTTAAAACATCAGCCGTTGTTATGAAATAACGGCCATTTTTTGTCATAAAATGACGGGCATGCACTAAATTTCAACAGTGTGAGAACATAGCCTGTGTTTTCAATCCACGCCTGGTTTTGGTTGCAACATAGGGACCAAAACACACACGTGAAATGCCTGTAACAGACTTCTCCCCCCGCCCCGGGCAGCATCTGTGATAAGATGCTGGGAGCAGGGGAACTGTACAGATATGGGCCGCACTGTAATGACAGCGCCGCGTGGCTGATTCATTACAGTGCGGCGCATATCTCTACAGTTCCCCGGCTCCCAGCATCTTATCACAGATGCTGCCCGGGCGGGGAGAGAAGTGCGTAACAGTAGGGATGAGCGAACTTTTGAAAAGTTCGGTTCGGTTTGATTCAGCGAACTTTCGTGAAGTTCGGATTAGTCCGAACCAAACCGAAAACGAACCTTGCTCTAACGGCTGACTAATTGCAGCTAAAATAGTGGGAGTGTGATAGGGTATAGTTTCGTTTAGTTGCAGTTGATATTACAATGAAAAAAGTGGGGGGGAAAAAGTGCAAAAATAATGAGGAAAAAAATAAAAATAATAATAATAATAGGAATAATAATAATAAAATATAGTGAATAAAAGTGCCAAAATAGTAACAAAAAATATTGAAAATAAAGTTTACAAGGAGGATGCGGCAGCACTTGATTGCACCCAGGCCAGTATTGTTGAGAAGAGACAAGTTGAGCAGCAGGAGGAGGCAGCAGTTGATTGCTCGCCTCTCAGGCCAGTATTGTTGAGAAGAGACAAGTCGAGAAACAGGAGGAGGCAGCAGTAGATGGCTCGCCCCTCAGGCCAGTATTGTTGAGAAGAGACAAGTTGAGCATCAGGAGGAGGCAGCAGTTGATTGCTCGCCTCTCAGGCCAGTATTGTTGAGAAGAGACAAGTTGAGCAGCAGGAGGCAGCAGTTGATTGCTCGCCTCTCAGGCCAGTATTGTTGAGAAGAGACAAGTCGAGGAACAGGAGGAGGCAGCAGTAGATTGCTCGCCTCTCAGGCCAATAATGTTGAGAAGAGACAAGTTGAGCAGCAGGAGGAGGCAGCAATTGATTGCTCGCCTCTCAGGCCAGTATTGTTGAGAAGAGACAAGTTGAGCAGCAGGAGGAGGCAGCAGTGTATTGCTCGCCTCTCAGGCCAGTATTGTTGAGAAGAGACAAGTTGAGCATCAGGAGGAGGCAGCAGTAGATTGCTCGCCTCTCAGGCCAGTATTGTTGAGAAGAGACAAGTTGAGCAGCAGGAGGAGGCAGCAGTTGATTGCTCGCCTCTCAGGCCAGTATTGTTGAGAAGAGACAAGTCGAGGAACAGGAGGAGGCAGCAGTAGATTGCTCGCCTCTCAGGCCAGTATTGTTGAGAAGAGACAAGTTGAGCAGCAGGAGGAGGCAGCAGTTGATTGCTCACCTCTCAGGCCAGTATTGTTGAGAAGAGACAATTTAAGGAACAGGAGGTGGCAGAAGTAGATTGCTCGCCTCTCAGGCCAGTATTGTTGAAAGAGACAAGTTGAGCAGCAGTAGAGGGCAGCAGTTGATTGATTCCAGTCCAGTATTATTGAGGAGAGGCTACTTGAGGAGGAGGCAGCAGTTGATTTATTCCAAACCAGTATTGTCGAGGAGAGGCTACATGAGGAGGAGGAGGCAGCAGTTGATTGATTCCAGGCCAGTATTATCGAGGAGAGGCTACTTGAGGAAGAGGAGGCAGCAGTTGATCGATTCCAGGCCAGTATAATTCAAAACAGACTACTTGAGGAGCAGGAGGAGGCAGCAGTTGATTGATTCCAGGCCAGTATTATTGAGGAGAGGCTATTTGAGAGGAGGAGGCAGCAGTTGATCGATTCCAGGCCAGTATTATCGAGGAGAGGCTACTTGAGGAGGAGGAGGAGGAGGCAGCAGTTGATTGATTCCAGGCCAGTATTATTGAGGAGAGGCTACTTGATGAGCAGGAGGAGGCAGCAGTTGATTGACTCCAGTCCAGTATTATCGAGGAGAGGCTACTTGAGGAGGAGGAGGCAGCAGTTGATCGATTCCAGGCCAGTATAATTAAAAACAGACTACTTGAGGAGTAGGAGGAGGCAGCAGTTGATCGATTCCAGGCCAGTATTATTGAAGAGAGGCTACTTGATGAGCAGGCGGAGGCAGTAGTTGATTGATTCCAGGCCAGTATTCTCGAGGAGAGGCTACTTGAGGAGGAGGAGGCAGCAGTTGATTGATTCCAGGCCAGTACTATTGAGGAGAGGCTACTTGAGGAGAAGGAGGAGGCAGCAGTTGATTGATTCCAGGCCAGTATTATTAAAAACAGACCAGTTGAGGAGCAGGAGAAGGCAGCAGTTGATGGCTCTCAGGCCAGTATTGTTAAAAACAGACAAGTTGAGAAGGCAGCTTCCGCAGCTCTTGATTCCACCCAGTATGTTTCCAAATAGACAATTGACGGTGGGGGCATTAGTAGGAGTAGTATTCTTTTGGACCCAGAAGGACCTAGTACAGACAACTGAAGTTTGAAGCTAATGATATGCACGTTTGTAAAAATCATTCTTTAAACATGACAACATGTTGATGTAGAGTTCAGCACAGGACAGTCAATGTTAAAAAAAAACCTCTAACATTACAGCTAGTCTAGCAGGATACGGATACGGTAAAATAGACAGAGAACCTCACCCACAGAATCCATGAGGTGAAGAAAGGACATTTAAAAAGGCACAGATTCAAGAAGGCTTTACCCCAGTTCCATTATCCAAAAATACGTGTCCAATTTTCATGAAATTGACACCTTACTGGCACTTGCTTTACAAATTGACGCAACTACTCTGGTGTCAAACCTGTTGAATCTGGGCCTATGGCTGTTGGCGATACACATATATATATATTATATATAATATATATATATAATTTTTTTTTTTTTTTTTTTTTCTTAACACCAGTTTGATGTCCTAACCGAGTGTAGCGTCCAATCCAATGGATGTATGCTTTTGTGTTTTTTAAGTGCTGTCACCAGCTGGCTTAAAGGATAAGTCCGGTCAATTTATAAGTTTCTGGGTCAAGTAAGGGTACAGAAAGTTATTGATTTCCTGGACTTATCTTTTAAAGTGGGTAGGGGAAAAACCCCTGATGGGGTATGGGAGTGACCTCCCACCCTCGCTTTTGTCACTCCCAAAAAACCTCACCCTATGGGTACCTTCACATGTGGCTGCGGGTCTGCTGAGTAAAATCCACAGGGCATTTTTATACCTTTCACCAAATGGCATTCAGGACAATCTTGTGGGTTGGCGGCACCCAGCAAAGTAGCAATGTACAGGTAATCACAAAAAACTTTTTTTTTTTTTTTTTTACTTTTGTGGGTTTTTTTTGTACTTTTTTAAAACTTTTTTTAATGAACTTTTTTAAGAACTTTTCTGGTTGCAGGCAGCTATGCGGGGTTGACAGCACCCAGCAAAGCAGCAATGTAAAGGTTATCACAAACGAACAAACAACCTTTTTTTTTTACTTTTTTAGGGGTTTTTTTTAACAACTTTTTGGTTGCAGCTATACGGGGTTAACAACACCCAGCAAAGCAGCAATGTACAGGTTATCACAAACGAACAAACAAACAACCTTTTTTTTTAAGTTTTTTAGGGTTTTTTTTTACAACTTTTTGGGTTGCAAATATACGGGGTTGACAGCACCCAGCAAAGCAGCAATGTACAGGGTATCACAAACAAACAAACTTTTTTTTTTTTTGGTTTTTTTTTTTGGTTTTTATTTTTATTTTTAGTTTTTTTTTTAAGTTTTTTTTTTTATGAACTTTTTTGGTTGCAGCTATACGGGGTTGACGGAACCCACCACAGCAGCAACAACTAGCGTCTCCTCTCAGTCACAGAACGGTAGCTGTTTCTGACTCTTCTCACTTTTCTCTGTCTTTTTTTTATCTCCCTATCTCTGCCTGGATATCACAAGTTTTTTACTTCCTATCTCTGCCTATCTCTCCCTCTCTCTACCTCCCTGTAGCTTTCTACTTGTTTGCCTATCTATCTATGTGCTTTCCCTCGCTAACCAGCACAGAGCTCCTCTCTCTCTGCAGTCTAGACACACAATGAGAAAGAGCATGGACGCTCAGGCACTTCCTGTTCCTGTAGTGACATCACACACCTTGATATTCACATAATAACAGGATAAAAGGGATTATAGGAGTAATAATTCCTTATATCCTCTTCCATTCTGTGAAAACAATACAGTTTTGCAACGCCGTTGCGATTTTAATGAACTTCGTAACAAACTTTTTGAAAGTTTGGTTCGGTACAGAACCGAACTTTTTGCAAAGTTCGTAACGAATCTGGTTTGTAACGGTTTGGTTCGCTCATCCCTACGTTACAGGCATTCCACATCCATGTTCCGTGCGGAACACAGAACGTGTGAATGCAGCCTTAGGCTATGTTAACACGACGTCAAAAATTGAGAAAAGGCGGCCGATTTTGATATTTAAAAAAAAAGTCAGTTTTTGCCGCGATTTAACTGATTGCAATGAAGTCAATGGGAAGATGGACGTCCAATGCACACAATGCATAAGGGGGCCAGACAGCTAAATAATGTCCGTTATTTTAGACTCAAAATGACGGACGTATTTTTAAACGGAGCTGAAAAAACATTGTGTGAAAATAGCCATAGGCTGTACTTGACCCATGAAGTGAAAAAAAATTAAACACATTTACATAGAAACTTAGAAGATTGTTGGCAGAAAAAGACCACTTGGTCCATCTAGTCTGCCCTTTTAGTATTTCCCTACTTATTATCTTAGGATAGATATATGTTTATCTCATGTTTAAATTCTGTTATTGTAGCTAACGGAGTGTGACTTTTGCACCTTCCATGGTTTCTCAGATCTTTAAGCACTCGCATGGCTTCTCTCGCTGTGCAAAGATACAAGAAAATACTTATAAATTGGCAACCAGGTGGTACAAAACCCCTCACTTGTTGATAAAAATGCATATTTTAGACAATGATAAATGGAGGTGTAATGTGTACTCGGGTACTATTTCTCACATATGGCTCACCTGCCCTTAAATTCAACACTACTGGAGGGAGATAACCTTACACATCAAAAGCATATGCAGAGTAAAGTACCTTTAGACCCTGCATTGATTCTTTTATGGGTCCCCACACCTACATTCACCCTTGCTAAACATCATTTACCAACTTTGTTGTTGACTGCAGCTAAACTCCACATCCCGCTCCATTAGGGGTCAGAGTCACCCCCTTAACTACAGGAATGAATTGACAAGACGCAGCAGATTTCTCGTCTAGAGAAATTAAGCAGTTGGAAATGGCCAAAAGTGGTCACGGCGTCTCCAGGCTCAGTGTGAACCTGCTTCACTCTGTGAAAAGCACAGATGAAAGGCGAATTTGCCAATCCTGGTGTTCTTCGGCAATAGCCAAGCGCCCTGCACGGTGTTGGACTGTGAGCACAACCCCCATCTGTGGACGTTGGGCCCTCATACCATTCTTATGGATTCTGTTTCTAACCGTTTGTGCAGACACATGCACATTTGTGGCCTGCTGGAGGTCATTTTGCAGGACTTTGGCAGTGCTCCTCCTGTTCCTCCTTGCACAAAGGCAAGGTAGTGGTCCTGCTGCTGGGTTGTTGCCTTCCTACAGCCTCCTCCACATCTCCTGGTGTACTGGCCTGTCTCCTGAGTGCTTTCACCAGTGTGAAAGCACCAGCAACATTCGAAAGTGGCCAAAACATCAGCCAGGAAACAAAGGTACTGAGAAGTGGCCTGTGTTCCTCACCTGCAGAACCTTTAATGAGTTTGTCTTGTAGTGAAACCTCTATGAGCCGACCACCCGATTTTGCACAAAAAAATCTGTGTTTTATGGGGTGGTTTTGTCAAAGAATGAAGTATAGAAAATGCAGAATTAAGTCCCCCGCAGACTCATGAGCAAAATATTGCTAGGAACAAAGCGATTTGCTTCTTTCTTCGCTCATCTCTAAGCAAGAGCATACATGTCCAACTGCTCCTCCATTCAAGAGAACATGGTACCACAGTACAGTACTGTATCTCCTGATTGCTGGGGCCCTCAGTGATAAGATATAGCACTGTACTGTATTTCATTTGCAGAACTTTTGCTTATCTCTACTTTTGCTCATACAACTCTGTGGGACAAACAGAGATTCAAAAAAAAAAAACCTTTGCAACAATCAGGAACATGTAATGCTTCAGGTCATAGGGATACGACCGTCCATACTTTTAAAGGAGAGACATCGTCCATAGAAGATAATGGGGAAAAAAATCAGTCACAGGAAAAAAAAAAAAGGGGTCGTGAAGGGGGTGGGGTTGTCTCAAAGAAGTGGTCATTTCAAGAGGCATATATGTTATATATATATATATATATATATATATATATATATACATCCTATTTCCCTGAAAATAAGACTTCCCCTGAAAATAAGACCTAGTAGAGGTTTTGCGAAATTGTTAAAGTTGTTAAACTTTCAAAATCTAAATCAACAGTAGATATTTGCAATTTAAATTCATTTTTTTTCCGTTATTATGGAAAACACGGCACCCGAAACAGTCAGAAAACAGGAAGTCCTTCTATCCCAGGTCATCTGAGCACTTACAGAGAGGAGGCAGTCATGTGACTGATGGACATATTGAGCTGTGACTCTCTGTACTGGCCGGAATTCGTGTATTTAGTCTGTTTTTTTCAACCAGCACAAGTCAGAAAATCTGCCTTCAGGAGACTGGACCTGGAATTCTGGTAAGTTCAGCTTCGTTTTACAGCATGACAACAAAAAAAGAAAAAAAACAAATAATGAATGTATATGGCAAACTTGCTTTATATCACATGTATTGTTGATTTTGATTTTGAAAGTTATAACGACTGCAACACTTTAAGGAAAGGAGGCATGAATAAAATTGAATGGATCCATTTTAAACAGACGACATATGGATACATAATCTATGTGCCATCCGTTTTTACTAAAGCATTCCCTGGTAACCCCTAGGCAGGCTTCTTCCAGTGACTTTTATCCTCCAATCTGTATAAATACAGTTGCATCACTGATGCCATATGGATGATTTCTCCAGGACATCACTGATCTGGATTTCTGAGGTCCAAAAGAAAAGCTGATGTGCAGATGAGGATTTAGGGGGCCTTTTTCAAGCTGGTTTGTGTGTGTTGCTTTTTTTTTTTTTAGCATTGTGAGCGCAAAAATACATTGTTATAAATATGTCTGGTGTATTTATCAAGTTTTTAGGTGTTTTTCAGCTGTATGCAATGTGTTTGCATCTTCTGTTGTTTGCTGTAGTTTAGTGTGCCTGGCAGTGGGTGAATATTTGAGTTCACTCGTTTTCATTTGTTACTTTTGAAAAGTCACAAATTTTCCACAACAATAGTTCATTCTCAGAGGTGGTAGAAAAACTACATGAATCCGATCTATAAATATACTCTTTTTAGACTTTATCAGGGCCTGTGCAACATATAATAAGCTTAGCAAAAAAAAAGAGAAGTTGGCTGAAGAAGTTGGATGCAGCCCTAGGGAGTCCTGGAAAATTTGGATACAGCTTATGTCCACTCCACAACCACACTTTTTTGTTTGGCCGCAAGACTGCCGTTTTTTTGGACAGTTGACATTTTGTGCCCAAAAACTGCTGCTATTTCGGAACAATGGCAATTATTTCTGGAAAAACTGCTGTTGGTTTGAAATATCGAACGTTATTTGGGCATGAAATGAAAGGCATCCCAAAAAATAGCCGTCAAATGGCCAAAATAGGACATAGTGTGGTCTTGGCCATAGGCTGTATCCATGTTTTCCAGGCAGCCTTAGGGCTGCATCCAACATCTTTAGCAACCGGTAATCAAGTGCCGAATGTTCAGATTCAGATGAAGCCCAGCATGCTTGAGGTTAGCTTTCTCTATTTATTTTCATGACTGCATTTAAGAGTCATAGAAGGGTAAGTATCATTAGCACAATTTTTCTGCTGGCGCATTTTTCATATGCTGTGCAAAGGATTTCAGGTCATGCACAAAAAGGCAAGGGCCTTGATAAATACTGAGCAATTTTTGCACTATTTTCTGGGTTAAGAAAGGCTAACAAACTACGTAAGGTTCTGACTAGAGTACATGCTTCAGGCTGCTGCCACCGCACTTGCTTCCCCCGCAGTCAGTGTTGGGCGGATGCCAGAGCCATCATGCAGGGGCCTGGTGCCACAATCTCTTTGGCCTCCTGGGTGCCTCACCTGTCCCTGATCTTGTCTGTTTCTGTTCTGCCCGATGCGCATCTTCCCGCCTCCTAGGCACACGCATCGGGCGCTTGAGATTTAAAGGGTCAGTGTGCCATTAAATGGTTGTGCATTTAATCACCTTCCCAGGGCACCTGCCCTGTCCTTCCTCGTTGGGGCCTCTGCATGCTAACCCTTAGCTTGTGGTCCCAGCTTTCCTGCCTGTGATTCCTGATTCCTGTCTGAGAGTCCTGCCAGTGATAACTGATTCCTGTCCGTGAGTCCTGCCTGAGATTCCTGCTGTGTTCCTGTTGGCAGTCCTGCCTAGGTGTCTCTAGCTGCCACCTTTAGCAAGCCAAGCCAGGAGTAGGAACCTGGGGATCGCCTGCCGCAGCAAATTCAACCCCCCTCACGGCGGGCTCTGGTAAAGACCAACGGCCCCGTGGACTCTGCTCCCTGGTGGGGCTTACAGCATTGCTAGTGGTGGTTCAGAGGATTCGCAACTCCATTACATACTTAGACTAAATAGGCTACAAGTGTGCCAGATTTATCAAAGAGCAAAAAAAAAAAAAAAAAAGATAATTCCAGCAGCAAAACGTAGCCTTTAGTTAACACTGAAATTACTTCATATGAAAAATCACAGCTACATCACTTGTTGGGGTAATAATCTGTGCTTATTCACTTCAGACAAATGTAGCATACACCTGTATGAGGGATAGTTCTTTCTAAGACCAGGTTCACACACAGTAAGACACCGGCCGTTCTGTTTCACAGAACGGCCAGTGTCTGTGAAGTTCATCCCGGCCGTTACTGCAGTAGCATCCAGATAAACTACATTTATGCTGAATTGGGATGCGGGCATATCCGTGTGTGCCCGCATCCCAATTCACCATAGCACACTGGCTATGGGATTCCCACTGACTTCTATGCAATGTATCTTTTGTATTAATCACAGCCGTTATTGCAATTTGCAACTACGTCTGTGATCAATACAAAAGATATGTTGTGTGAACATGGAATAAATGTATAAAATGGTAAAAGCAACCAATCAATGATGAACACAAAAACGACAATGCATTTAAGTAATGGACAAAGTATAAGCAATAACAATAGTTATTTTATCTGGCATACATACCCATATACAGTAATAGCAATATCCAGCTAGATCCTATTTTACACTCTATATAATATTTACATGATACTGTGAAAAGATTTAAAATCACAGTGGCTGTAAAGTAGGTCAAACATAATGGACTGTCCTCTGTACCTTTCCATATATATAAATTTGCCTCATAGCAAAGTAATTTCATTAATAATTTAACCCTCTGAGACATTAGCTTCATTCTTTGCAGTACAAAGACCCAAAAATAAGACTTTTCAATATACCTATGTTACATAGTTACATAGTTAATACGGTTGAAAAAACACATGTCCATCAAGTTCAACAAGGAGGGGATGGATACAGGGAAGGGGGAGGGGTGATAGGTTCTATACATATGCATTTATATTATTTTGGTCTAAGAACTTGTCTAGGCCGGTTGTGAAGCCCTCTACTGTTTTTGCTGTGACCAGATCCTGTGGTAGACTGTTCCACAGATTCACTGTTCTCATGGTAAAGAAGGCTTGTCGCCTCAGGAGATTAAACCTTTTTTTCTCCAGGCGGAGGCAGTGCCCCCTTGTCCTTTGAGGGGGTTTTACCTGGAACATCTTTTCCCCATATTTCTTATAGGAGCCATTTATATATTTAAATAAATTAATCATAACTCCCCTTAAACATCTCTTCTCCAGACTAAACAAATGTAATTCTTTTATTCTCTCCTCATAACTAAGATGCTCCATTCCCCTTATTAGTTTAGTTACCCGTCTTTGTACCCTCTCCAGCTCTAGAACATCCTTTCTATGAATTGGATTCCAAAACTGGACAGCATACTCCAGATGAGGCCGCACCAAAGCTTTATAAAGCGGTAATATTATATCCCTGTCCCGAGAGTCCATGCCTGTTTTAATGCATGACAATATCCTGCTGGCCTTAGAAGCAGCTGACTGACATTGTGTGCTGTTCTGTAGTCTATTATCTACAAGTACACCAGATCTATCTCCATCAGCGACTCTCCCAGAGTAACTCCCCCCCAGGACATATGATGCATGTGGGTTATTAGTACCCAGGTGCATAACCTTACATTTATCCACATTGAACCTCATTTGCCAAGTGGACGCCCAAACACTCAGTGTGTCTAAGTCATCCTGTAACATCTGCACATCCTCCATAGACTGTACTGTACTACAAAGCTTGGTGTCATCTGCAAAGATAGAAACATTGCTGTTAATTCCATTCTCAATATGATTAATAAACAAGTTAAACAGAAGAGGGCCCAGTACTGACCCTTGGGGTACAAGACTTATTACCGGGACCATTCGGAGTAGGAATTATTGACCACCACTCTCTGGGTACGATTTTTAAGCCAGTTTTCAATCCAGTTACACATTAAATTTTCCAAACCGATAGACTTTAACTTACCCATCAGACGTCCATGAGGAACTGTGTCAAACGCTTTAGCAAAATCCAGGTACACGATATCCACAGCCGCGCCGCCATCCAGGCTTCTACTTACCTCTTCATAGAAACATATTAGGTTGGTTTGACAGCTTCTGTCCTTAGTAAAACCATGCTGGTTATCACTTATAATACTATTAGCCACTACATATTCCTGGATGTAGTCCCTTATAAGCCCCTCAAATAGTTTCCCCACAATGGACGTTAAGCTTACGGGTCTATAGTTACCTGGGGAAGTTCGAGAGCCCTTTTTGAAGATCGGCACTACATTTGCCTTACGCCAGTCCATCGGCACAATACCAATAAGCAAAGAATCACAGAATATTTCATACAAGGGTAGAGAAATTACAGAACTGAGTTCCCTAAGAACTATGGGGTGTATTCCATCAGGCCTTTGGTTACATTGAGTTTATTTAATTTATCTTGGACCATATCTATAGTAAACCAGTTCAGTACATTACATGTGTTAGCAGCACTGGCCCCACCCACCTCAGTACTGGCCCCACCCACCACAGCTCCATCCTCTTCTTTTGTATATACAGAACTGAAGAAGCCATTAAGTAACTCAGCTTTCTCCTGATCCACAGTTATTAATTCCCCGTCGCCATTATTTAGGGGTCCTACATGCTCTGACCTTGTTTTTTTTGCATTAATATATTTGAAGAATTTTGGGGGGTTTCTTTTGCTATCTATGGCTACCTGTCTTTCATTGTGAATTTTTGCTGCTTTTATTACATTTTTACAGGTTTTGTTGACTTCTTTGTAATGTTTAAAGGCTAAAGCTGACCCCTCTGATTTGTATTTTTTGAATGCCCCTTTTTTCTCATTTATAGCCCTTCTAACCTCGGTTGTAAGCCACGTGGGATTGGATTTTAAACGTTTATATTTGTTACCCATAGGAATATATTTGGCAGTACAGTTATTTGATGTGGATTTGAAGATTTCCCATTTATTAACTGCATCAGTATGTGACAGCAGCCGCTCCCAGTCTATGCCCTGAAGTTCAGCCCTTAACCCAGGAAAATTGGCCCTTTTAAAATTAAGAGTTTTTGCCCTCCCAACAGAATGGAGGTATAAATGTGGAGTCCATAAATTAATTTTATGATAAATACCTACACACTAACAACTAGAGTGGCTGTACATTTGTATTATGGGAAAATATGTACAAATAAGTATATATTATTAAAAATGATTAGGATGATATAATAATAGAGAATAATATAACTAAGTGTTCACTGCAAAACTATGAGTAGCTGCTTATCTACATAGATAATATGGATTTTGAAAGACTTTGGGGGGGATTTATCAACGTTAAAAGTTTTATTTTGTTTGCGTAAAACGGGCAGATGCAAATGAATTTATTTGCAAAAGCCTTTTTTGCTTATAAATTTTCACATGTATCCAGTTTTACGCCACTTGCGCCAGGATAGGGAACAAGTAAGAGATTGTGGGGTGTCTGACCTCCGTACCCCCCGGAAATCTCCAGATCTGCCCCTTGCTGTTTTGAATACAGGGTACGGCTTGTGACCCGCAGCTCTATTAATACCTATGGAGCCGCTGATTACAGCACTTGGCTCTTTCCAGCAACTCCACCGAAAATTAATGAAGCCGCTGGTCATGTGCCGCATCTGTAGCTGTATTCAAAACAAAGCAGCTCTGGAGATCTGGAGATCACTGGGTTGCACGGAGGTTGGAACCCCTGCGATCTCTTACTTATCCCGTATCCTGTGGACAAGTTAGTTTTAAGTTGCAAAATCTCTTTAACCCCTGGCAAACATTATGGGATCACCACACTTATAGGATGTGTTCCTACAGTAGTTACTTGACTTTGAAGCAATACCTCAAATAAAAGAAATTACAAAGCAATGTTGTTTAATAGCCAAATCTGGATTCTGGATTCAACAAAACATTTCAAAAATAGTAGTGAGAAAAAATAATTAGGTGTCTGACCACCTGTACCTTAGCACCTCCGACAGCCGTCCTTTAGTATCTCCGGACTCTAGAAAGAAATCCCCGAAGTCTTGATCATCAATCCATAATTCTTTTATTATTCAGGGTGCTGGTACAAAACACTGCTCACAAGGCTGTTCATTCACCCAGCGTCCACCTGTTGTCTTGCGGACGTTTCGGAGGATAAGCTCCTCCTTCCTCATGCGCTGAGGAGCTTATCCTCCGAAACGTCCGCAAGACAACAGGTGGACGCTGGGTGAATGAACAGCCTTGTGAGCAGTGTTTGTACCAGCACCCTGAATAATAAAAGATTATGGATTGATGATCAAGACTTCGGGGATTTATTTCTAGAGTCCGGAGGATACTAAAGGACGGCTGTCCGGAGGTGCTAAGGTACAGGTGGTCAGACACCTAATTATTTTTTCTCACTACTATTTTTGAAATGTTGTATGTGTGGGACGGAGTGGAGTCCCGTAAGTGAGAATTCATTGGATACATATATAGTGCGGTTTTGCTGTTTTTTATACGGATTCACAAAACATACCTCACATAAATGAAAGTAAATTATTAGAATTAATTAACACCTTCAAGAGCGAGCCCATTGATGCACGGATGTCCAGGGTAAATTAATGCAATGTTCCTCCCCTCCTTCTAAAGAGCCATAGAGATTTTATTTTTCTACCTACAGGGCTGGTTGGGGTGTCATTTTTTTCCACCATGATCTCTAGTTTTTATTAATATCATATTGGTGTAACAGGAAAATTTTGATCACTTTTATTCATTTTTTTCTGATAAAAATCAGCAATCTTGGTGGGGGTTTTTTTTCCGTTTACGCCGTTCACCGTACGTGAACAATAATGTTATATTTTAATAGATCAGAACAATTCCGCCAAGGCTGCGGAGGTCAGGTTCACTCAGTGACAGGAGCTTAAACTCAGGTGAGTACCTTAAACACCGCGATCGCTATAGATCACGGCGTTTAAGAAGTAAATAAGGAGGGCAGCTGTGGGATCGCAGCTGCCTGTCATTATGCTGGCACACTGATGTGTTCCGGACCACCCTCACTGCAGCGGTCCCCGCACACATCAAACCCTTTCAGTGTCTGGAATGTATATATACATTCTTACTGCACGTGGTATGTGCAGTAGGAAGGTATATCTACGTATTACTGATGTGAAGGGGTTAATACGTTTTCTTCTAGATCATGTAGAGACAACATTATGGAATCCATAACAAAAAAAATAATTAAATTGGTTTATTTATTGCACCTCCTCTGGCTTTAATGACACCTAAATTCTTTCCAAGCATGGACTTGACTAATCATAAACAATATTCTAACTTTCTGGGAGAGCATTTGACAGCTTTGCTGAAAGGAGCCTTGTCATGAAATTTATTTTTTTTGTTTTCAACATGAATTTTAAATCAGAATAACATCCAGACTGTTGTGTGACCACATCATTGATATGCCCTTTCCTAAAGGAATTCTTAACACTCTCATTCTGTTGTGAGATGCAATATCATCCTGAAAAATAACCTCCATCCTTACCAGACTATTTTTGATCAATGGAATGAGAAAAGTGTCTAAAAGTGGACCATGCATATGTTTTGGCAATGCAAAATTGCTGTAGACCATGTTTTTGCATGTAGCAACAGAATATATGCATTTTTTCCATGGTAGACATATACGCTTTTTTTTACTGCTTATGTTTATGTGGTAAAAACATATACATTAACCCTTTGAGGACCAGGCCCAAAATGACCCAGTGGACCGCGCAAATTTTGATCTTAGTGCTTTCGTTTTTCCCTTCTCCCCTTCTAAGAGCTCTAGCACTCTCAGTTTTCTATCTACAGGCCATGTAAGTGCTTTTTTTTTACAGGAATAGTTGTACTTTGTAATGGCGTCATTCATTTTACCATAACATGTATGATGGAATTCCAAATATATTATTTATGAAGATATAAATAGGTGAAATCGTAAATAAGAATGCAATATGGTAACGTTTGGGGGGTTCCTGTGTCTACGTAATGCACTATATGGTAACAGCGACATGATACTATTACTCTATAGGTCAGTCCGAACACAACCATATGCAGGTCACACAGATTCTCTAATGTTATATATGTATTTTTTTTATGAAATCCTTTTTTTTGGCAATTAAATATTTATAAAATGGGCCTATTGTGACGCTTATAACGGTTTTATTTTTTCACCTACGGGGCTGTATGGGGTGTCATTTTTTCCGCCATGATCTCTAGTTTTTATTAATACCATATTTGTGAAGATCGGACGTTTTGATCACTTTTTATTGATTTTTTTTTTTAATATATAATGTAACATAAAATCGGTAATCCGCGCACTTTTTCCCCTCTTTTCGTGTACGCCCTTTACCGATCACAATGACGCTTGTTATATTTTAATAGATCGGACAATTCCGCACGCTACGGTATATTATATGTTTATCTATTTATTCATTTTTATATGTTTTATTTATATAATGGGAAAGGGGGGTGATTTAGACTTTTATTGGGGGAGGGGCTTTGGGGTAGTGTGTTAGTGTTTTGAACTTTTTTTTTTTTACACTTTTGAAGTCCCTTTGGGGGACTTCTACATACAGTACTTTGATTTCTACACTGATGAATGCAATGCCATAGGCATAGCATTGATCAGTGTTATCGGCGCTCTGCTCATTGAGCCTGCCTGTGCAGGCTCAGTGCAGCAGATCGCCGATCGGACCGCACGGAGGCAGGTAAGAGACCTCTGACAGTCCGTTTCAACGATCGGGACCCCCTCAGTCACACTGCGGGGGTCCCGATCTGTAAGTGACAGGGGACTCCCCCTGTCACTTACACTTAAACGCCGCGGTGTTTAAATGTCGCGGCGTTCAAGGGGTTAATGACACGCGGCAGCGCGATCTCTGCAGCGTGTCATTACCGGTGAGGTCCCCACCTGCTATGAAGCGCGCTCCGCTCCAGAGCGCGCTTCATAGCGGGAAAAACACCCAGGACGTAAGGTTACGTCATGGGTCGTCTGGGGACAGACTTCCATGACGTAACCCTACGTCCAGGGTCGGTTAGGGGTTAAGGGGGAAATTTATTGTGTGGCGCAGAGGGTCTACTTGCGCATAAATTTATTTGCAAATGCTTGCATTGCGAATAGTTTATTTGCAAGTGGGCTCTCTGCCCTGCTGGTGCCAGAGAGGCAGGATGGCATGGCCTCTGTGTGCACTGCATTTTACATTTTTCCAGTGGAAAATCATCCCGCTGAGAGTATGTAAGTGACAGCCTCCTTAACCCCCACCGGCCAGTACTTACATTACCTGCTACATGCTCCAGCTTGTTTCAGGGGCCCCCGGCGCATTGATTGGCTTAGTGGGACATCCATGTACTGTAATCTCATTGAAAATGACCGGCAAAGGATCCGCAGCAGATTTCGCAGCGAATTTGCAGCGTAAAATCCGCTGTGGATTACCAAATGTGACCATAGCCTTATGGTGTATTCCCATCTCAACTAAAATAATTTTACTTGTAAGGCTCATCAAGTTAAATATTTTTGAAAATACATTAAGTTGACAAACTTGCCCCCTGTCTCTTCCCTTTTTTCTGTTTGTTGACTAGGTTACCAACTACCACTCTGCTCTAAATACAGTGTTCTAGCTGGTGTGTGTATATATATATATATATATATATACATATCTATCTCACAGTATATAGGTAGCACTATACCAGTAGTGGATCCGAGTGCCAGCAGGGAGGGCTTTGACCAGGAGCCCGTTGAATATAGCAAGGAATTCCCCACAGCACAGCTTAGAATTCAAACGTTGTGATTTATTTCATATCCAAAGCAGCAATAAACAGTGCAACACAGCAAGGTGAGTCTGATGCAACAGCAAAGAAAGACCAAACTTGCCAAAATAATGTCAGAGAGAGAATGTCTCATGTCTCTCCTCCTTGACAAAGGGGCAATTTATGCCTCGAAACGCGTTGTTTATGAGACCATTAAAATTCATCGTTTTACTTCATTAAACCTGAAGCTGTAAAGCGCCGTCATTCTGGCTCCTGTGGTCCCCGCCTACCCCGAGGATCCAACACTTCATCTACCATTCTCCATTCCCTGATCTCCTGGCTTGGGATCTCGGCATCTACCCTTGGAGCCTGGCTGCTACGGCTACTACCTCTCTCTTCACTGCATACAGGCGTTGTGTTCTTAGCACAACACCATCAGGTGACCAGTTTTATTATCATTATCATTATTATCATTATTTCTGTCTTTTTGGCTTGTGCAGTTTTATTATCAACTTGTTCGACCTACAATCTGTTGTTTACGTTATCACCCTATGGCGCCCTTTCCACTTTTTTAGCCCTGTTCAGCCGAGGTGACGTCCTGCTGGACATCCCGCCAAACGTCACACTGCACGCCCGAGGTCACATCCCGTACGCCCAAGGCCGTGGGCCACCATCCGTCCCGTCTCACGCCTGAGGTCACATCTTTCCGCATGCCCCAAGGTCTTACTGCAGCAAGCACCTACTGAAGACCCAGGACTTTGGAGAGCATTCTTCTACCTGGAAAAATAAGACATCTCCTATTTTTTAGGTGAATAATTAGATTTTTCACCTATTTTTAGTCTAAGTTCTATTTACAAACAAGTATTCGACAGGCCTAAATTTTTTAGATGCAATTTTTTTTTTAATCTGCCTGTTTTGAGTATTCACCCAAAAGTTTGCATAATCCGGGATTAGCGCTCAGTTTATCATTTGCGACTTTAAAAAAAGTTGCACAAACAGGTGCAGGCCTATGTCTGGTCAGTACCAGGTGAATATGATTGCGCAATTTTTGCGACTTGTGCGATTTCTTTCACAACTTTTTATTTAGATACATTCACTATGGCAGTACTACATTTTAATAAATCAGTCACAAGATATTTCTAACAAAATATACACCAATCCTGATTAGAATAGTTGTACTCATTAGACTCCTTAGTAAATGTCCCCCTTAGTCTGTCTTTGGGAGCGAAAATTAATAACACACACATCAGCCAGACTTTTGCTTTAAGAGTGGTGGTCAATAACCTAGACATTGAGCTGTCAGCATGAGTGGGAAAGTGCAGGCATAAATATGAAAGGCCTAACAAATTTTAATAAATCGTATGCATTACACATGTGGGAAAAGGACTTAGATCAGCAATACACTAGCAAAGATTGGGAAGCAGCCTTTTCACTTATATATGGAGTCTTTAGATGTAGCATGCATATTGAATTAGCCTTAAAGACTATTTTACAGTGGTACTACACTCCAGATTAATTAGCACAGATATATGGTAAAGCTAGTGATTGATGTTGGAGACAGTGTGGCTCTAGAGGCACTCTATACCATATTGTATGGCAATGTAGAGGTTACAGACATTTTGGAGATTGTGTTTCCAACTTATAAATGCAGTTATCCCCACTAAGGTACCTAGGATGCCCCATATAGCTCTTTTATTTTTACATACACACCTTATGCCTATTACAACAAGGCCATTAGCTTGTCTTTTACTTATACATGCGAAAATAGTTTTTGCAAGATATTGGAAAACATCTACAATCCCCTCAATTACGGAATATGTGGAGGCAGTAAACACTTACCACTTACACTTACCTACCAATATGAACGCACTATAGCTCAGGGCCTAGCCAATACTCAAAATGTTCTAAAAAATGAGAGTTAGGGTACGTGCACAGTATGGAATCGCGACAAAAAACCCGTTGTGGATTCTGCAGCTTGCTCATTCTTTGAATGGACAGCAGAATCCGTCTGTGCATAGAATGGAGTCTATGGCACGGGAGGAGACGCGCGTGGCCGCAATAGTAAGCGAGCAAATGCAAGCTGCAGAATCTGCAACGGGTTTTCCTTCGAGATTCCGTAGTGTGCACGTACCCTATCTCTCTTATACATCACTAACTCCTTTCAACTATAGTATTCTCCACCTAGGCATAACCATCTACCCCTTGTAACTTAACCATCTCTATTGTGTACTAAATAGTATACACTGGAAGAATTTACTTGTTGGATTATAATGCATTATCATTTACTTTCTTTTGTTTGTGAACTAAGATGTAGTTCCTGTTTGCATGCAATGCATTTTACTATTAAGATTTATTAACAGATATAGACCGGCACGGCAGTAATAGTCTCTAGAAGATCTCTCTATTGCTGGTATTCAAAGAGTTAATCAGTCTTCTGGAACGTAATCCACAATCTAGCATGGTGTGCTCAGCTTGATATCCAAAGTCCTTTAACATCTAATATTACAAAGAAACAATTGCGGCACTCACCACAAATAAGTTGTGTCTTTATTTCATAAAGTCACATTATACAGCAGATTAGATGCCATTGAAATTGTGCATTGCCAGTGACAGTTGTTTCATGCTCTAAGAATTCTTCTACAGCTGTCACCCGGCAATGCACAATTTTACTGGCGTCTAACCTGCTGTATTATGCGACTTTATGAAATAAAGACCCAACTGATTTGCTCCGAATTGGTGAGTGCTGCTATTATTTCTTTGTAATATTGGGCATTTTACTATTATGTACTCTCACCTTAACAAACTGTGCAACCTGCAATCTGATTGGGCAATGTATCACTTTATCTCATTGCATGATGGTTAATTGTTATGTTTATGAGTTTACATATTACTCGAAAACTTTGAATAAAAAATATTTAATAAGGAAAGTGCAGGCGTATCAGGAGAAGGAGGAAAGTTAACTGCTATGTATGGTCAGTGGCAACGGGTGGAATAGACAAAAAGACATGGACAGTGAGCCCTGCTCTGGTCCTGCCCTCTGTTCCTTGCCCACTTGCCACTGACAGCCCTAGGCGGCTGCGGACAACCACGAGGACGGTCCCTGCTCTGGTATAGGTGGTACTCAAAACACGGACAGACAAAAAAAAAACACAATAGTTCAGTGTGGACAGACCAGGTAAGCAACGTCAGGTAGCAAAAGTACAAAATCGGATCCTAACGAATAGTCAGTCAGGTGGTAAGATCGAGGCAGGCTGCAAACAGGAAAAGTCAGGAAACAAAAGCCAAAAGGTCAGAATCGTATATATAGAACAGACAATAACACAAGTAGGCAGAGACTATCTCAGTAACCAGCAAGATGTATGCAGATTGGGGGTGTTATATCGGAGACCAGGGGTCTGACCAGAATACTTATTTGACCACCCCTTTGATCTCCAACCACAGGCACCTGACCACAAAACACATCCACTGACAGGAAGACCTGCCAGTCACAGAAAGAATCAAAAGATATTAACCATGAAATGGCCAGAAAAAACTCATCAGGTAAAGTCGGGAGTGTCCATGAAACAAGTGAACGGACAAAATAAACCAGTGTTCAGACTAATGCAAAACAAGACACAGAACCAGCACAAATTCAAGAAAATCAGTGCCTTCTCTGCCGCACAGAGTCCTGACATTAACTATGTTAGTGCACCATGTTAGTTGTGATGCAAAACCCCCTGTAAGTATGGGTGAAAAAAAGGACATGTCCTAGTGTGGACCCAGATATTTTTTGTTACCTGTTTGATATCTGTATTTTGGTAAAAAAATAAGGATGACTCATAGGTCATAAGGTTTCTAAGCAACCACAACCAGAAAGGAGAGTTAATTAACAGAACTGTCTAACAGTAAAGCAAACCAAAAATAGCAAAGTAAAATGGCTGACAAGCGATCATGTTATTTTTTCTTTAGGGGTTGGGCATACTGGTGCTAGTTTTATTTTTAACCTATTTAACTTTATTAACTAGTATTGTGCAGTCAGTAAAAAAAAACGGATTTACGGAAATACGGATGCAGTACAGATGCTCACTCCGTAACTTTTAGTGGATTGTACGGGTATATAGTGAGAGGACTCTAAAGGCTTGAAAACAATACTGAACGTGTGAATAAGGTTAGAAAGATAACATTACAAGTTGTGTACTACATTTCTGTCAACCCAGGTATTTATTCTCATTATTATACTCTTATTGCCATATGTGATTGCTTACTACAAGCTCTCCATATCTGAATACTTTGAACTTGACTATTGCTGGATCGCAGACAGAATCCATAGTAGCCCTCCTTCAGTGTCCTCAGGTCCCTCACTGGCCTCTGCCGCCAGTTCATCTTGACAGTGACAGCCCTTTCAACCAATCACTGGCTGTGTTGCTGTCCCGACGCAGTCAGTGATTGGCTGAGCGGGCTGTCACTCCTGAGACAAGCTTGTCTGGAAGTAACGGTGGCAACAGACAGTGAGGGAACACCGGCGACTGCAACGGGACACTGGTGGGAGCGAGAAGAGGTAAGCATAACATCTTTATTATGTTTTCTTATTTGGCAGCAACATGTTAAAAATGTTCGAGTGCCGAATAACCCCTTTAACTTGAAATAATAACAAATAAATTATTTTGTGCATAAATAAACATCAGTAGTCTACTAGAATTACACTAATGCCACAATAAACATAGCTTTCTTTTTTTATTGTGCTGCTTTATGCCTCAGTACAAATATCAGCGTATATTGTAAAGAATAAATGTTCTTTACAGTGGTTTGTTGATGTGGCTGTGACTTTTCTTTCTAGTACTGAAGCTCTATCTATGGCTTCTGTGCATGCCATATAATATTAATAAAGAGCGCTGTCAAGAAGAGTACACGTGACATTTTCCAGGCACAGATTTGGCGTCACATGGCTTTGTTCAAGTGTAGATTTCAGTGCTGTCAACATTGCTTATTCCCTTGTCCCTTTCCACTAAGGCAATTAGTGACAGTTCTGAGGAATTCATACTGAGGTTCACAATCCAGTCACAACAGAATGGAATAATTCTCCTTCCCCACTGGGACTTATCCCTCATTAGAGATTTTATTCATCTCTTGTGATTGGTTTAGAAGCTCCTGTTGACCGGGTAGTAACAAAAAGTCACCATTCATAACAATTATAGGTTTTCCTACCTCATACCCATTTAAAGATAAAATTAAGATCTGCATAAGTTACATTTGTGGGATTAAAAACATATACATAGGGTTACATTTCTTTTCCACAAATCTATATGTCTATATGTATAGCATTAAACCAGATGCATGTGCATCTGTTTACAGTATTTGGTGACCACTCATTTAGTATTGTTATCTCTTTATTGTTAGATATCTAATTTTATTGACTTGTACCCCAATTCTCCTGAGGATCCCATCAACACTGGTGCTGGAAGTGCGTATAGATGGATTAACCACCAGTTTGGTGGTAATCTGCATACGTTTTTGACATTATCTTTGGGAATTCTGTGAATAAGAGGTTGTGACCACAGTTACTTATATTGATGTGGCTAACGTATCTGTGATGTGATTATGTATGTGTACCTATCTACCACCCATATGATTATCTTTGATTGTTTTGAGAGACAGGATCCAGGTGATCTGAGGTGTTCCTTTTTGCTAGAAGTAAAGTACTCTGGTGTGGACTTTAAGTGATATAAACAAAGGAACAGGAGAGTTTATGGTAAGGCGACAGACAATAGCATTGTGCAGAAGACGGTGAAAATGAATGTGAACTTGTCTATGAGGTTGGGTTGAGATACAGCTAAGTGTTCCAAACACAAAGGCTGAAACCCCTCCCCCTGAGCTAAGGATGCATAGACACAAAGGGATTTCTACTAGTAATCTTATACAATGCCCTTAGTCAAAATGTAAGTGACTTATCGGGCTAAAGTGACAACAAAGACCTCGGTATTGGGAACAGGAAGATCCATTCCGGATTATTCTTTTAAAAATCTTGCCACTTTGGAAAATATCTCAGTGTATGAATGCATGGCTGAGAGTATTGTCCTGCTGATAAATGATCAGAACAAAGAACAACTCCTTATGTTTCAAGTGAATGGTCAGTACCCACAATGTCCAGCTGTCTGGTGCTTTATATATGATTATATATACACAACTGCCTATTAAAAAAATATAATAATAATAATAATAATAATAATAATAATAATAATAATAATAATAAATAAAGCACTGAGACAATCTTCTAGTGCGGGTAGACATGTCACTGCTCTCTGCACACCTGCTTCATGAAGGAGACTCACAGGACATCTAGGACATCTCACAGTCTGGAAAGGGCACCTTTAGATTACAACTTTCCTCCATCGCTCAGGCAAAAATTTGTCAGTCTAAAATCATGCCATGCTTAGTGTAATCGCTGTGAACATGACAATGTCACTGCTGAATAAAACCATGCAGACTCTGATGGTGTATGCAAAAGTAACTGTGTCATGGCTGCTATAACTTGTGGATTGCATAATGGGATTTTGCCAAGACTGCCGCATCTGTAAGTGCTGGGATGGAGGAGCCACACAATCATCAGGTGATCATTTCCATAGGCAGCAAAACTATATGGAAAAGTAAGCTAAGGGTAATGTATGGAAAATAGCCCTCCACATTAATAGCCACTTTTTTGAGTTGGTGTCTGCTTTAGCTAAGAGAAGTGAATCTCGGTTTGGGTTATCACAAGACTAAAATGTATCCCCTATCCACATGGTGGGGATAATTAATTGATCACTGAGTGTATGAGCTCATATCTCCCACAGAATGGAGCTGCAGTCTATCATGGATGCTGCAGCTCCAATTCAATTAGCTTTTAACCGATGTTCATTCTCTATGCTCAGAGGGGGTCCTAGCAGTCAGCCCCCCACTAATTAGTTGGCTGACCCTACACTGTGTAAAAATGTTTCTCCCACATACTGATGTTATTTTGTCAAAAGGATGTGTGCTTGAAATCTGTAGTACATATTGGGGGAGATTTATCAATATGGTGTAAAGTGAAACTTGCTCAGGTGCCCCTAGCAACCAATCAGATGCCACCTTTCACTCCTCACAGATTCTTTGAAAAATGAAAGGTGGAATCTGATTGGTTACCGGGGACAACTAAGACAATTCTACTTCACACCAGTTTGATAAATCTCCCCATTTATTTTTCATCTTCAGTGTCCCAGAGCCCGTCGGCAGGGCTCTGTAGGTCGGCACTGCAGGTGTGCAATGGTAACTGTAGTACTGAATTTCGTTCACTAGATGTCGCCCTGCATTTTCTATGCAAAGCACAGCTGAGGCTATATATGTAATATATGCCCCATTCACACGTCCGTGTCAGTTTTTACTGTCAGGAATTCCTGATCAGGAGACCTCAAATGTCATCAGGAAAGTATCAGGATTTTCTGACAGTAATCCGTTTTTACCAGGATGCAGAAGTACAACTCCCATCATGACCTGTTAGCAGGACATGGTGGGAGTTTTAGTACCTGGGGGTGGGGGGTGGGGCTCAATGTTCTATCCCACCTGTAGGCGGCGGCAGCTGGTGGTGAGTCCCGGACGGACGGGGGAAACTGCTGCGGTCTGGACTACGGCAGGGCAGAGAAGAGTGGTGAGTTCCGGGGGTGGGGGGGCACGGCTGGGTGATCAGACCGCCGACAGTGTATGCCCTGTCCAGGGGGCGCGGCGTGATGATCGGGCGGCTGGCAGCCCTGTCCCGATGTCTGTGCAGGGGGAGGGGGTTGTGGTTGGGGTCGGGCAGCGGCTGATGTACAGTCGGGGGGGGGGGGGGCAGCGCGGCGGGATGATCGGCCGGCGGGCAGCCCTGTGCCGATGTCCGTGCACGGTGGGGGGGGGGAGGGGGCCTGGGTGCCGGCTAGCTTTCAGTCATGTACATCAGGAAAGTGCCCGTGATTCCGCCGCTCCCATAGACGTGTCCTATTTTTCCCAGATCTATTTAGGGTTAATGGTGTAAACCCCCCCCCCCCTTATTCAATTTTCCCTACTGTGAATCTTCTTACCACTCCTGCAGCTTATGTGGAGCATAACAAGCCTGGCACTGAGTGTCATAGAGCTGTGAGCTGGCTGTAACCAGGGCTTATTATTGGAGGAGGCTTTATATTTCAAGCCTTCTCCAAAACGCCTGCAGAATGAAGCTAGGTGTTATTTTCAGATAAACAGGTATGTATTACGTATGTGTGAGGTAACACATAGCACCATACACAGCTGTAACGTTCTGGACTACACAGCATTGTACATGCGGAGGGATATTTGTGCTGTTATTAACATTCATTATCATCGGTATCATGCCGCCACCCTGCCTCACACAGCAGCCCCAATCCTGGCAGTGTGGGTGTGGTGTACAGGGCGGGAGTGACTGGAAACATGACCGGGGAAGCCATAGAGAGTGAAGGAGAAACAGAGGAGACACCGGGGACAGTAAACACTCAGACATGAAGCGTGAGGGCGCGAAAAGTGGGCGGCGCTAGCGGAGGGAGGAGCCGCCATGACAGGAGGGAGGAGCGGGCTGGAGCGTCGCCACTGACTGGAGCCGGAGCTGGGGGTGGCGGCAGCGGCGGCTCCTCAGGACGGGGAGGAGAGCGGATGTATAGCTGGTCCTGTGGCCGGGCACATGTCATGTACACAGCGCACGTCATAGCACTCCGCGGGCTGCAGCAGTGGGCGTGACGCCGCCATGTCCACCTCCCTGGCACTTCGGGCTGCCGGAAAGTTTACGAGTTGTCAGCCGCTCCGGTGTCCTGTCTGCACGGTGTGACCGGAGACCGAGGCGCAGCAAGCTGTGAGGCGGCAGGGCACCATGAAGCCGGGCACACGTCCTGCCAGGTGCCGCTGTAGGTAACACAGGAGGACACTGGAGACGCCGGAGGCAGCGAGCACGGGGAGGCGGCTGTCACTAGGATGTAGCGCCCTGTGCGGCCACTGACCGGAGAGCGCACTGCCTGCACACTGCTACACACCGAGGAGCTACACGCTGCATGCGAGCTGAGCCGGCCGGGGGCCATGGGCGGGCGGCAGAGCAGCAGCCCGGCCTCGGACAGTCGGACACGGGCGTACTCAGGGTCGGACATCCCTTCCAGCACGGGCCGGGGACCCATCCGGGGCCCAGCGGGGGTGGCAGCCTCCACCTCTTCCCCCCTGTCCAGGTACCCGTACATGCACGGCGGGCACTCGGCGGCTGCGGCCGGCAGCGGCGCCGGAGGCTCGGAGCACACGCCGCCGGTTCTGGGCTCCCGGAGCAGATCTGTAGGAGGGATCCGCAGCCAGGCCCAGCTCGGACAGGCCGGGCTCAGTATACCGGGAGCGGCGAGGGACTCCGGCAGCAGCACTCCCGAGGAGGGCGGCAGAGAGCGGGCACCCGGAGGAGGAGGAGGCGGCTCCAGGCTGCTCATCGGCTCGCTGCCCTCTCACCTCTCCCCGCACCTCTTTGGAGGTGAGTAGTGTGACATCACGTGAGAGCTGTGACGACATACTGGGGGTCACGTGTCTGGTGTGTGAGCTGCGCTACTACCACTGCTCCCCACCTTACGGCAGGAGCTGTCACCCCGAACAGCCCGGGCCGCTGACTACAGCGCCCTATAGTCCCTGTGCTGTACACATAGGAGCCTGGCTGTCCAGCAGTGTGTATACTGTCAGGGCTCTGGGGGAGATCAGTAACTTCACACCGGGACAATTTGCTGCTGTTAGTGTCTGCGGATGTGTGACGGGGATGAGGCAGGAGGGTGAGGGGTTGGCCTGGCCCATCTAGGGTTTGTGGAGATTTCCAGGGCAGCTAGCATGGTGAATTATTATACACACTCATACACTCATAGTGTGCTAGCAGTCTCTGGATAGAGTGGCCCCATTCATGCCACTACTTCATCTGGGGGGACTAAAGCCTCCAGCCCCCCCCCTCTCCTTGTGATTAGTGGAACTCCTAGCAGTGTGTAGTTTAATAGGTTTAATGGCACGTTTACACAGAAAGATTTCTGACAGATTTTTGAAGCCAAAGCCAGGAATGGATTTGAAAAATGAAAGATTTCAGTTTTCCTTTATGACCTTGTTCTGTTTTTATAGTCCATTCGTGTCTTTAGCTTTTAAGTTCTGTAAAATAAATCTATCTGAGTAAACGCACCATAAAGGGAACCAATCAGCCCAATTGGGCTGATATGGTTCCCTGAACTGCTGTACACAGCCCCTGCAGCAGCTGCGGGCGGTACGTGCTGTGGCTACTGCAGGAGCTGTATGCAGCAGTTCAGGGAACCATATCAGCCCGGTTCTCTTTAAGGGAAATCTGTTCTATATACTCTCTTACAACTCTGAAGGCAACATACCATAAAGCTAACTATTGATTGGTCTGTTCTAGTGTCAGTAACAGCAGGGTACCCTCAGGAGAGGGAGAGTCCAACAAAAAGTTGCTTATCTTCTCGGGTCAATCCATGTTTTAATAGGAAAGTCAGGGTTGAAGGGTTGACATCCATAGGATGATAGTTACCAGTTTCCCTATTTATGTGAAGAATCCTCTATAGCTATACTGTGCATCTATAGACATTGGGGGAGATTTATCAAACATGGTGTAAAGTGAAACTGGCTCAGTCGCCCCTAGCAACCTATCAGATTACACCTTTTATTCCTCACAGACTCTTTGGAAAATGAAAAGTGGAATCTGGTTGCTAGGGGCAACTGAGCCAGTTTAAAGGGGTACTCCGGGCTGGGGGGTATTTTTAAGGGTCGCCGGGGAGGGACAGGAAATTGAAGCCAGAGGTCACTTACCTCCCCCGTTCCAGCGCTGGTGCCTGGATTGGACGTCTCAAGGCAGCTCTGCCATTCAGCGGCCGAGGTTGGACTCCGCTATGGTCGCTGATTGGCAGAGCTGCCTTGAGACATCACGTCTCTGGCGCCAGCTCTGATCAGAAAGCGGGACGGGAGTACTCCCTCTATGTCATATTCTGGTGTCCTCTGCTGACTGCAGAACCTCCACTTTCCAGACGAACTTGTCTCAGGAGTGACAGCCCACTCAGCCAATTACTGGCTACGGGGCTGTCCCATCTCAGTCAGTGATTGGCTGAGCGGGCTGTCACTCCCAAGACAAGTTTGTCTCGAAAGTGGAGGCTCTGCAGTCAGCGGGGGGGGGGGGGCACCACGAAGGTTCAGACAGGTAAGGATAACTTATAGGTAAGGATGTTCATTGTTTTATATGCACCAGCAGCAGTATATTAAAAAAAAAGTCCAACCACCAGACAACCCCTTTAAAAAATAAAAAAAACACTTGTGGTGTCATAAAGCATTTTGGGGGCCCAGTTTGGCATGATTTCTTATGTCTTGTTATAAAATATGGGATCCTCATATCCTTAACACTGATATGGTGTCAGCTCCTGACTTGTTAGGGTATGTTCACATCTCGTTTTTGGCCCCACGTTGGGCTACACGTCAGCCCTTTTGAGTCCTACACAAAAGCAGTGTACGTCTGGCAAATGAGCAAAACGTACTCGCATAATGACGGAGTCCTGCTCATTCAAGTCAATGTGGCAGTAATGTGGCCGTCTGCTACACGCCGGCCTTCACGTCAGCATCCTTTTTCCACTGATTCCTGATGTGTAGCCCGACGTAGGGCCAAAAACGAGATGTGAACATACCCTAAGTTATTAAAGTCGTCTTTGCTATATCAATTCATGGCAAGAATTTAAATTTATGGCCTTTCACCATCTTCCTGGTATCACCACTCATTCTCAAAGCTGCAAGGTTAGATGTACCTCAGTCTGGTGGATCTGTGGTGATCTAGTTATGATTTATCCTATGTGCAGACAATAAATGTGAATTCCTGAAAAACCCCTTTAATATATTGCTGAAATGGTTTGAGTTGTTGCTTATGTTTTCTTGATAGCCTGATACTTGGTGCTTCCTAGTCAGACTTGCATGTATGTAAACATATTTTTGTACTGTTTATTTATTTATTTTTTTTGTTCCCTTTCAGATGCACTGTGGTTTTTTATGGTGCTTTGTATATAGAGTAAATCTTTTTGTGACAAGATAAATTGCACTTGTGGTGGATTACAGACTGAAATGGTTTACTGTGAGATCAATGAGAAGTAGCAAGATTACAATATAATGAAATTGTTAGTATGGCTGTCTTATAAGCATAACATCTATTCAGGATGGCTCTATCACTAGGGATGTACAGTGATTCTGCCAAGGTTGTTGTTGTTGTCAGTCAGCTGGAGTACAATCGGCCTGTTTACTAAGCTGTTAAATCTCTGGATACCCTGCAGCCAGTCTGAAAGAAATGAGGCATCAGTAAGTGGCTTAGCACCTTCAGTAAACAAGGCCCGGCTTCCAGTTACTTGCTGTCTTGATATACATGTATACCTGACTAATAGACATTTAGACAATGAGCATTTCAGAGACTGTTCCATTAGTTGCAGAACACTTTAAGATATGGCTGTATTTTCACTCATTTCAAAAATATTGTGTTTCATTGAAGTCAATAGGAAATTAGCTGGCACCGTATAGAATAATGGCCGTAATTGATTGTAACTGTTCAAATAATAAATGTGCACATTATTTACAACCTACTTTTGCAAAATACAGTTTTTTTTCCCTGTTAA
Organism: Dendropsophus ebraccatus; assembly: GCF_027789765.1. Lineage (NCBI taxonomy): Eukaryota > Metazoa > Chordata > Amphibia > Anura > Hylidae > Dendropsophus > Dendropsophus ebraccatus. The sequence continues at coordinate 37,045 of NW_027208686.1, forward strand.
CACCTGTTTATTTCCCCTTATTACAACTGTATTTTGAGATATATATTCACTGTGTGTGAACATAGAGTTTATAGAAACTAACTATTGAATATCTTTAATGCTTCATAGAATAATATGGTAAAGGCTTTCACCCTTTTGCAGTTTACACATCTGCCTAATGATATCTGGTAGGAATAACTACTTTTAGATCACATGCAGTACATTTTCTACATACCAAACTATGTATTTGAGCTTCTTGCTTTGTAAATCTTTTCTGGCTGACGTATAGAGACATCATGCTTGAAGTGTTTTGGACTCTTATATATCATAGCATTAACAATACATTTTACTAAAATGTAAAGTGTGAGATCTCATTCTACTGTAACACTAAGTTGATATGTTGAGAATCTACCTACAGTAAATCCATTGTTTGCTATAAGTTCTGTGTCAAGCCCAATTGTAACTTTCAGATTTCTTTCACAAGATGTGATTGGGTAAAAATGTTATCATATGCATTTGATATGCATTTATGTGCAGAATTTGTGTTGTAATCCAGGGGGAACGAATTTTCCTGAGGATGGGTTCACACATACAGGATCTGCAGCAGATTTAATTGCGCAGATTTGAAGTTGCAGATTTAAAGGACAAGTGCCATGAAAAACTTTTCCCCAGTAATTGAAGCACATTACAAAGTTATATAACTCTAATATGCTTCAATCACCTTTCTGCCTCCCTTCCCTGCCTTTTCCCCCCTCCACCCCCCACCAGGAAGTATAAGAAACTCACACAGACCTAATGACTGTCATCACCGTCACTAAGCTCTTCTCTCAGCTCCTTCTCCTGTTACACCAGCCTCCCCTGCCTTGTCAGGTGACTCAGCTTGATCAGCTCCCATTGGCTGAACAACTGCAAGCCATCACTTGGACTGGGGAGGGAAGGCTGGTGTAACAGGACCTAGAGCAGCCCTCCTGTTGATGACACTTCCTGGTGGGGGGTGGAGGGGGGAAAAGACAGGGAAGGGAGGCAGATAGGTGATTGAAGCATATTACAGAGTTATATAACTTTCTAATGTGCTTCAATTACTGGGAAAAAGCTTTTCATGGCACTTGTCCTTTTAAAGCAAATGTGCAGCTTCAAATCTGCTGCAGATCTTGTACGTGTGAACCTACCCTTAGGGTCTGTCCACACGTACAGACTCGCAGTGTAAATCTCGCACTGAAGAGCGGCATTAACCCTGAAACAGGGTAGTCTTTCTTTTTGGAGAGCTTGTTTGGCTCGGCATAATATCCCCAGTCAATGTTCTAAGACCACTAGATAGAGTGGGACTTGAAGGAACGTCTCTTTTCCTAAGAGGTATGAGAGCTATTTTGCATATCATTTCTTGTTGAAAATCTATAAGTGTTAATGACCTTTAAAGGCTCCCTTAAGGCCCTATTCCACGAAACGATTATCGACCGTATTCGGCTGATATCGGGCGCTACGGATGATAATCGTCCAGTGGAATAGAGTGCAACGATCATCCGACATCGTTCATGTCGGCTGATCGTTGCAGTTGCTTGTTTTTTAACATGTTGAAAAACAAGCGACTGATATAGCAGCGATCTGCTGCCGTCGCTCTGTTGAATAGGAGCATCGGCAGCAGACGCTGCTGCATCCTATGGGCTGCTCGGACGATCAGCGATCACCCGGGCAGCTCCCCGCGGCCCCTCCCGCACTCACCCGCTTGCTGCTTCCGCGCTGAATAGCGGCGGCAGCGAGCGGGGAATGAGGAGCAAACAAGCGCGTTTGCTCCTCTAAAACGACCCGTGAAATAGGGGCTTTACATGATGTGGCCACAGGGTTTCGCTAACGGCTGCTGGCTGTCATTTTTGGCTGGAATCCAGGTATGTCACATACCTGGCTCCTCCAGCTGCAACGTCACTGACCTGCACTCTCCTGCCTTCCTGCTTTTTTTTATTTTTTTTTTATTTTTTTTTAGTAATATGCTATTTTAACCTGGCGCATTATATTCGGAAATGTCAGTAGTCAGTGCTGTGTAAATGCTATTTGGATGCCCTTTAAAGAGAACCAATCACAGGCTGCTACATTTTTTTTTTGTTTGTTTTATTAACACTTGACATGACACGGGATAAGATAGAGTATTAGAAATAGACTGCAAAGGCAGTCTGTATCTTTATAAATAGCTTAAGGGACACATAACGTGACATAATAGGGATGGTAGATAATTAGGTGATAGGTTCTCTTTAAATATTAGGCTTATTCCATAGATAACTTTTAGACTGTTCAGTAAAAAGTTTAGTGTTTTTGTCATAAACCCGTAGATGTTGTATAACCCTGTATGGCTGTGTAAAGGTCATGTTTGTTTACTGTATACTTAGGAGTGTAAAAAAAAATCACAATACTTATAGTTTAGTGGCATTAGAGAGACTCTGTCAGTAGGTTTATGTTGTCCTATCTAAAGGCCCTATTCTACGTTTATGTTGTCCTATCTAAAGGCCCTATTCTACGGAACGATTATAGTTTATATATTCGTTAAAACGATCAAAATGAACGGTTATCTGTCCGTGTAATAACACCCAACGATGAAACGACGAGTGAAAAATCGTTCATTTTGGTCTTTCAACATGTTGAAAAATTATCGTTGGTAGTTTGCAGATAGTTCGCATATTTTTTCGTTTAATAAGTCGTTTGCCGATAAAACATGTTTTGTGGGCTGTACTGAGGAACGATTAGCGACCATATAACGACATAAAAGCGATCGTTCATAATAGTAATAAGTGAATGTAATAACCTCCAGAATCGTTCACTAAAAAATCGCTAGTTATCGCTGGCGAACGATCGTTATAGCGAATCTTTGAACGATAATCGCTACATGTAATATGGCCTTTAGGGTAGCATATACTAGTGACAGAAAAGCTGAACAGAATGATGTATCACTTACACTGTTCTGTGCATCTGATTCAGAGATCTCCTCCTGAATAACATGGACAATAAGTAGCCCTCTCCTGAATAACATGGACAATAAGTAGCCCTCTCCATTATATGCGTGAGCCCAGTAGTCCTCGTTCATAAGCAGCAGAAAACTCCGCCCACCAACTGCTGATTGGCAGTTATCTATCCATGCTGTGTATAGGCAGTCACCTGTCAATCAGCAGGTGGGGGGAGGGGTGTGGCAAGAATCCTATTCTCCTGCATATTAGGAGAATGGCTGAACAGAATGATTTAATACAGATCTGCTCAGCATTTCTGCCGCTAGTTTATTCTGCCCTGTTTTTTAAGGCATCGTGCACCTAGTGACAGATTCCCTTTAAGTGTCATTAAACCAGATAAATTTCCCTGGCATGAGTCCTGTTTCATAAAAACATAAAAGATTTGGCAGAAGAGCACATGGTCCATGTAGTCTGCCCTTATATTATTTCCTTAGGATAGATATATACACTGTCTAATTAATAGACAGGGTTGGTAAAGCTTTACCAATCTTAACAGTCTCCTCCCGCTGCTTCTCACTCGCTGTATGTGTGTGTAATAGCACATGCAGCGAGTGGGGAATGAGGGGGAAGGGAGCACTGTCGCTTCCCCTGGAAGTACAGCTTAGGGCCCTTTTACATTACTATTCGTTCTGTGTGATTGCAGGCAACGATCGAAAAATCTTCGTATGTCGTTAATCTTTGGTTTAGATCTGAACCTAAAGTTATTGTTAATCGTTCGCTGTAATTCCGCATTTTTCACTAATCGATCAGTATAATTGCACATTGTTCATTGTTTTGCTGGGATCAGAAGGCGTAAACGATCTTAGTAACGATTGCAGTAACCATCGTAATAACAATCGTAACTAACGATTATCGTCCTGTGTAATATGGTGAACGATTTCAGGTTAACAATAAACATTCTCGTTTGCGATTGTTAGTCGTTAATCATTAAAAATGCCAACCATGCCTTTATGGACCTTGGATTGTGCACTCGGACACAGTCATGCTAGAGCAGGAAAAGACCCTTTCCAAATTATCCCCACCATTGTCCAAAATGTCTTCATATTCTGTACCATTAACACGAACCTTCGCTGTACTGGAAGTAAGAGGCATAAGCAAAATTGTGACCCATAACAATAGTGCTCTTCCACCAAACCTTATAGTAGGCACCATGCATTCTAGTAGGGACCATGTTTGTGTATCTGCCTAACCCAAATATACATCCATCAGATTCTCAGTGAAAATTGATTCCCGACTTCAGATAACATGTTCCTTTGTTCCAGAGTCCATTGGTGGCATACCTCTCACAACTTCATTCAGTGCTTGACATTTTGCTTGGTGATGTAAGGCTTTTGTGCAGCATTCCAACTATGGGAACCAGTTTCATAAAGCACCTGACCCACAGGTCATTGTTCGAGGCATGTTGGAACTTTCTATTGGGTGTTATAGATGCTTTGGGAAGTGCCAATGATGTTACAGGCCCTTTATAGACCCTGTTGCTGAAGCATCCTGAAGTAAGGACTCCTTTCTCTCCTCCTAAATTTCATGCATACTTATGGTACTGCTGACAGCCACCACACATACACATTGTTAATGCTAAATGTTTCTTTGATGGCAGTACTACCGCCGCTGTGGATCTGCTATAAATATCCAAGATTCAAAAAATACCCCCTCCCCTTTTAAGGGGGGGGGGGGGGTCAGTGGCTGGCGTAGGCGGGGTGGAAGGAGGTATGAGATGGGCATGTGCTGAGCAGGATGGGACGCCGAGGTCTGGTCTACTGATGAGACTTGAAGCTCATATTTGTTGTCAATGTGGTTTATTATTTAACCCCTTCAAGACCGAGCCTATTTGCACCTAAAAGACCAGGCTCATTTTTCAAAATCTGACCTGTCTCACTTTATGCGCTTATAGCTCAGTGATGCTTTAACGTATGCTAGCGATTCTGAGATTGTTTTTTCGTCACATATGGCACTTTATATTAGTGGCAAAATTTGGTCACTACTTTGTGTGTTTTTTGTGAAAAAACATCAAAATATCATGAAAAATTGAAAAAAGTAGCATTTTATGAACTTTGAAATTCTCTGCTTCTAAAAAAAGAAAGTTGTATTACATAAATTAGTTACTAAGTCACATTACCGATATGTCCTCTTTATTCTGGCTTCATTTCATAAACATATTTTACTTTTTTAGGGTGTTACGGGGGTTAGAAATGTATCAGCAAATTACCACATTTTCGTGAAAGTTTCCAAAACTGATTTTTTTGGGGACCAGTTCTTATTTTTAGTTGATTTAGGAGGTTTGTATACTGGAAACCCCCATAAGTGATTCCATTTTGGAAACTAGACACCTTAAAGAATTAATCTAGGGGTATAATGAGCATTTTAACCCTACAGGGGCTGGAGGAAAGTATTCACCATTAGGCTGTAAAAAAATGAAAAATTAAAATTTTCCAATAATATATACATTTAGATTAAAGTTTCTCATTTTCAAAAGGAACATGAGAGAAAAAGCACCCCAAAATTTGTAACACATGTTCTCTTGAGTACTACGGTACCCCATATGTGGGCGTAAACCACTGCATGGGCACACAGCGGGGCTCAGAAGGGAAGGAGCGCCAATTAGCTTTTCCATTGCAGATTTTGCTGAAGAAGTTTCCGAGCGCCAGGTGCATTTGCAGTGCCCCTGTAGTGTCAGCAGAGAGAAAAAACCCCTCAAAGAATTCATTTTGGGGTGTGGTGAACATTTTGACCCCACAGGTGTTAGAGGAAAGTATTCAAAAGTAGACAGTAAAAATGAAAAACTCAAATTTTCCCAATAATATGTTCGTTTAGTTTGAAATTTCTCAATTTCACGAGGAACAAGAGAAAAAAAGTACCCCAAAATTTGTAACGCAGGTTCTCCTGAGTAAAAAGGTACCTCATATGTCGGTATAAACCACTGTATGGGCACACATCAGGGCTCAGAAGGGAAGGAGCGCCAATTAGCTTTTTCAATGCAGATTTTGCTGAAGAAGTTTCTGAGCGCCAGGTTGGTTTGCAGTGCCCCTGTAGTGCCAGCGGAGTAAAATCTCGCCATAAGTCACCCCATTTTGGAAAGTGCACCCCTCAAAGAATTCATCTTGGTGTGTGGTGAGCATTTTGAACCCACAGGTATTAGAGGAAAGTATTCAAAAGTAGACAGTAAAAATGAAAAACTCGAATTTTTCCAATAATATGTTCCTTTAGTTGGAAATTTCTCAATTTCATGAGGAACAGGAGAGAAAATTCACCCCAAAATCTGTAACGCAGGGTCTCCTGAGTAGAACGGTACCCCATATGTGGGCATAAACCACTGTATGGGCACACAGCCGGGCTCAGAAGGGAAGGAGCGCCAATTAGCATTTTCTCTGCAGATTTTTCTGAAGAAATTTCTGAGCACCAGGTGCATTTGCAGCGCCCCTGTAGTGTCTACAGAATAGAATCCCCCCAAAAGTCACCCCATTTTGGAAAGTACACCCCTCAAAGAATTCATCTTGGGGTAGGATGAGCATTTTGGCCCCACAGGTATTAGAGGAAAGTATTCAAAATTGGCCAGTAAAAATGAAAAACTTGAATTTTTCCAATAATATGTTGGTTTAGTTTGAAATTTCTAAATTTCACAAGGAACAGGAGAAAAAATGTACCCCAAAATCTGTAACGCAGGTTCTCCTGAGTACAACTGTACCCCATATGTGGGCATAAACCACTGTATGGGCACACAGCAGGGCTCAGAAGGGAAGGAGCGCCAATTTGCTGGAGCAAAACCGCAGCTAGTAACAGTTATTAGAATAGCGCAGTTACTAAAATACAGTAAAAAAAATTAGATTACAGGTAATGTGGGGTGGTTACGGACAATCTGGGGTGGTTGCGGACAATCTGGGGTGGTTACAGGCAACCTGCTGTGGTTACGGATAAACTGAAGTGCTAATAGGTAATCTGAGGTGGGTACCTGTAATCTGGCGTGGTTACGGGCAATCTGGAGGGGGTCACTGGCAATTTGGGGTGGTTAGAGGCAACGTGCGGTGTTCAGAGGCAAGGTGCGGTGGTCAGATGCAAGGTGCGGTGGTCATAGGCGACGTGCGGTGGTCATAGGCGACGTGCGGTGGTCATAGGCGACGTGCGGTGGTCAGAGGCGACGTGCGGTGGTCAGAGGCGACGTGCGGTGGTCAGAGGCGACGTGCGGTGGCCAGAGGCAACCTGCGGTGGTTGCGTGCAATCTGGGGGGTTACATGTAATCTGGCATGATTATGGGCAATCTGCGGTGGTTATGCCCAACCTGCGGTGGTTAGGGGCAACCTGGAGGGGTTACAGACAATCTAGAATTGTTACGGATAGAGTGAAGTGCTTATAGCTAATCTGGGGTGGTTACATGTAATTTGGGGTGGTTACAGGCAATCTGGGGTGATTACGGACAATCTGGAGGGGGTCACTGGCAACGTGCGGTGGTTACGGGCAACGTGCGGTGGTTACGGGCAACGTGCGGTGGTTACGGGCAATGTGCGGTGGTTACGGGCAACGTGGGGTGGTTACGGGTAATCTGGGGGGTTACGTGCAATCTGACGTGATTACGGACAACCTGGGGTGGTTACGGGCAACGTGCGGTGGTTACGGGTAATCTGGGGGGGGGGGGGGTTAGGGGTAATTTGGGAGTAAACTGTAATTATTACTATAATAAAAAGTGTGTGTTTTATTTTTTTGTATGTTTGTCACTTTTTGTACTTTACATATTCATTTTCACTGTATTACTATGATTACTGTGATATTTTCTATCACAGAATTCATAGTTCAGTGACAGAGACCAAATTGGTCTCTGTCACTTAAAATTTTCAGAGCTTGGCTGGTTGTGGAGCGCATGCGCACTTCATAACCAGCCAGGACGTCGAGGAGGAAGGAGCTCCGTGGATCCGGTGAGTATATGGGGAAGGGAGGGTGACTCGGGGACGGGGGTGACAGGGGGGGTGGGGGGCGACTTGGGGGGTGGGGGGACATCACTTCTTATCCCCTGTCACCAATCATTCATGGTGACAGGGGATAAAAAGTGCCGGCGGCACATGGTACAAGCGATCAGCGGTATATAGTATATACCGCTGATCGCTTGTACCGGGACCCCACAGGGGGGGTCCCGATGACTGCCCCATGCTCTCCGCTACCTCCGGTGGCGGAGAGCATGGGGCTTTCATTCATTTTTCTTGCTTGATCACTGTGAACAGACATTAGTCTGTTCACAGTGATCGCGGCGGCCATCTTGGATCCGATAGCCGCCGCGGGAGGGGGGGTTAGTGACTGGGGCACTAGGGGGCTGATCTGGGGTCTGATTTTTACTTATTTCATCTCCCCCCACCGTGGATTCACGTGGGGGGAGATGAAATACAGCGGCGGCACCGGCCCATTAGTGACCGCCGTTTCGGCGGTCACTAACGGGTTAATGGGGGTCAGCTGCGGGATCGCAGCTGATCCTCATTATCACCGGTGCTGTACACAGATGAGAGCGGGATCGCTGTCCCTGCAGCGATCCCGTTCTCATCACAAAGCCCCTGTCAGTCAGGAACGTATATGTACATTCCTACTGCACGGGGCATGTGCAATAGGAACGTATATATACAGATGGCTGACGTGAAGGGGTTAAGTAACAGTTACAAGTTTGGTTTGGCACTGTCTGATTTGGTCTGGCTCAGGGCATGGGCCTTGGCAGGGCGGGTGCAGGGGGCACCCCTGTGCGCTCAGATATGCTAGCTTTTGGGTTAATGAGGGGCTGTGCCCTGGTAAGTGTTTTTTTTTTTTTTTAGGTGCGGCATCCCTGGAATGAGGGATTTTTGAAGGTGAGCCGCGGGAGTGACCTCATGGGAAAATTATGGTATTGTATAAGGTCTCGGGAACAAGCTGGAATATGTCCTTTGTATGGGGGTGGGTAAAGTGTTTTGAAAAAACTAGTGCACTGTTTTGTTTTTATTGAGTTAAGTCTTTTGTAAAATAAATAAAATTTATTAAATAAAATAAAAAATAAAAAAATACCCCCTGTCAGGGATTTGGTTTTAACCCTAGCTCAAAGTTTCAGTAACACTTTCATCTCCCTGGTGACTGTTGGATACCGTAGTATATAGATCTGTCATCAACTGGGGATACTTTTATATGTTGTTAACTTGCATTTCCCTTTTTGCTCAGATGTGGCTGGTTAAAATGTAATTGGAGCCTTATCACACTGTAATGTTATTGCCCGTGTTCTTTAGACCAATTGACAACCCTTGGATTCTGGTTTAACAGCTGTGTCCTCAAGTCTAGGGGGAATTTCCCTGAAGGAACTTTGAGCTTTACCTTTGAGCTTTACCTTCTCCATGGCCATAACTGTTTAGCCAGTATAAGAGAATGGCAGTGCATTGTGGGAACTATTTAGTGATATCAATAAGTAATAAAAAGGGTAAATGCAATAAGACTACCTGTGGCCTCACCTGTCTAAATACATATTTCTGTTCCCCATTTAACTAAAACATCTTTTTCCTATAGCTCTGTATGGTGCCAATAGTGAATAGTCAAGTGGGTCTTACCAGTTGGGGGTGTGTATGTACAGTCTAAAACTATCAAACTTGACAGGGCCCGACAGTGTAATAAAACAGCCACAACTAGTGACACCCAGTTGGCAAGTTAGGCATACATTTCTCTGAACAATACAAAAATATAATATTGAAATATAAAAATAATGTTCAGTAGCGGCAATACTAATCTAAGCTTATTGAATATAAATAAACATCTCTTCACCTAGAGACATTTATTTTCTCTCGCAAACATACATTTTATACTTGCCATTCCTGGTCCTGGTCTGCGTCTTTTTCTTTGACACTTCCTTCTGCTTCAGCTGACTGACAGCTTGCTCAGCCAATTAGAGCTGAGTGAGCTGTGAGTCAACTGATAATGTGATAGAGCAGGGCTATTAAGGAAGGGACGCTAGTTAGGCCAGCCTCCCTCTACTACTGATGACATAAACACAAACGGCCACGACAGAAGATCCCTGAACATGGGGAAAGAGGCCGAAAACCTAATTAACACACATTACAAAGTCCTATAACTTTGTAATGTGCGTCAATTACTGAAAAAGGTGTAACCAGTGCTGTCCTTTTAACTGTGCTGTAGATAGATTCTAAATATTTTTTTTTTGTGGGTTAAATCGTCACATGCAAAATAATCTAATATTTTCTCACGTAACCATGTATCAGCAGAATGGTTTGTGTACTGATATGGCAGTCACATGATATCAATCTGTATTTCAGGGTCACAGTTCTAACATTACTGCTGCAGACTGTGATTAGACTTTACTAGGAGTTGTAAAACTAAGACTTGAGGTAACTGTTTAGCTGCCAGCCTGCTCGCTCTTCATGGCAGGGCTTCTCAAACCAGGGAGGCCATTTTGTCAGAAGTTGTCATAAGCTGCTGAGGCCTCTTAGTGTTCTCTAGTTTGTTAAACACAATTGATGGCATTTGTACTTAATACAATGTTCTGCTAACTTTTGAGGAGACACAATGGGCCAGATTTACTAATACTGTCTGACAGTTAGGACCCATTCACACTATGGAATGGGCAGCAAAATCCTGCCTGCTATTTGTTTGAATGGGAGGGCTTGCACGCCTCAGAGCTGGATAAACCCTTTAATTCAGAGGGTTGAACAAAATGATTGCATAAACATGTGGGGAACTAAAGCATTTCCTACACACAATCATTTTATTTCAGGGGATCAAAAGTAATTGGACAAATTAAATAATTGTGTTAATTTCTAATACTTGGTTGAAACCCCTTTGTTGGCAACTGCTGCCTAAAGTCTTGAGCTCATGGAGATCACCAGCCGCTGTGTTTCCTCCTTGATAATGCTCAGCCAGGCCTTTGCTGCAGCGGGTTTCTGTTGCTGGTTGTTTGTTGGGTCTTTCTTTCTGAAGTTTCGTCTTTAACAAGTGAAATGCAAATTTTTTTCAAAAAATGGTCCTCCGTAATTTTTTCAGAGGATCTGACCCAACAAATATTGAGAGGATCTCAACTAGTGCATTCTGCCACTCCCAATGTGGTTCTACGTGAAATACATTTCCGCTTTATACACAAGGCTATATATGCCTTTAATATTCCTTTTTCCAACTCCCACACTGCTCACATAAACAGTTGCCCGAAATGTTCACTTCCTAAAGCAGGAATTTTGGGACTCTGTGCGGCTCTATCTTTTGTCCACTTGGGGCCATGCCATACCACTTCTCCCTCTTAGTTATCTTTTTCATTTTATTGATATAGACTCTACTACTCCCTCTCCTAAATTACTTACTTCTAAAGGAATTCATTTAACTCTATTAGTTTCCCTGAAATGTTTATTAAGACACTGGATACTGGATACTCTACCAGACATTTCTGAGGTAATCTCCGCTCTGAAGGAGATCTTTCATTGGGAACTTTTGGATGTATTGCGCACCAAAGAAAAATCAACAAAAACATTTATGTCCAAATGGACACAATTTCTAATTCATGATTTTACTATAGAAGAGAGAGACTCTGTTATTAATCAATTTAAGGACACTGATTGGTATTGCATGGCCGCCCAAAAGAGAACTCTGGGAGCACTCCAAATATCTTAAGCTTTTCCCTTTCTCTGTTAAAGACAATTCTCTCCATTCTATTGGTAGCATATTTGAATATCTGACATCTATACCATGCTTTAAGGTGATATTATAAATTACTGTTTTTCTACTTATGTTTTTGGTAAGACTACGTTGTATTGTATATGATAATATATCTTTTAAGGTTATTACAAAGGCTCATTGTATCTGTATGATATTGTAAACATACAATCCTTTGTTGCCTGTGAGCGACTTTCTTTTTGAATATGTAATGAATTTTCAATATGTATGTTCAAATATTACATAAGCCACTAATAAAATATCGTTAAAAAATAAAAAAAAGTGAAATGCTGCCAAGTTGGCTTGAGATCAGGTGACTAACATGGCCATTCAAGAATATTCCACTACTTTGCTTTAATAAACTCCTGGGTTGCTTTGGCTTTAAGTTTTGGGTCATTGTCCATCTCTATTATGAAACGCCAACCAGTTTGGGTTTGAGCGCACAGTATGTCTCTTAATAGCTCAGAATTCATCTGGCTGCTTCTGTCCTGTGTCATCAATATTTACTAGTGACCCAGTGCCACTGGCATCCATGCATGCCCAAGCCATCACACTGCTTCCACTGTGTTTTACTGATAATGTGGTATGCTTTGCAGCTGTGCCATGCCTTCACCGTGCTATTTTCTTTCCATCATTGTGGAAAAGGTTGATCTTGGTTTCATCTGTCCAAAGAATGTTCTT
>NW_027208687.1:0-32500 GCF_027789765.1 Dendropsophus ebraccatus
TTCTTAAGCCGGCAGAGAAAACCACCTTGATATGCGCTCCACCAATGGGATGAGACGCCATTGATTTTCTATGGGAATTGCAGAAATGACTTCTAAGCCTCAAAATAATGACTTTTTTTCCTAAGGTGGTAGGAATGAAACTCAGTGCGGGCTGGATGGGGTCCCCCCTGGGCACCGCAGACCTAAGCTTGTTTAACTCCTACCTCTTAAAGGGACCGAGAAAAAATGACCTTTTCTGCACTCCAATGTAAGTCAATGGGGCGATTTTTTGGCTATGTGCTAGAAATGAAATTCAGTGCGGATTGGATGACAGGCACCCTAGGCACCCAGGATCGGCTTTAGTTTCACGTGTATCTCTTAAGCCGGCAGAGAAAACCCACCTGATATGCGCTCCACACAATTGAATAGAGACGCCGTTGATTTTCTATGGGAATTGCAGAAATGACTTCTAAGCCTCAAAATAATGACTTTTTTTCCTAAGGTGGTAGGAATGAAACTCAGTGCGGGCTGGATGGGGTCCCCCTGGGCACCGCAGACCTAAGCTTGTTTAACTCCTACCTCTTAAAGGGACCGAGAAAAAATGACCTTTTCTGCACTCCAATGTAAGTCAATGGGGCGATTTTTTGGCTATGTGCTAGAAATGAAATTCAGTGCGGATTGGATGACAGGCACCCTAGGCACCCAGGATCGGCTTTAGTTTCACGTGTATCTCTTAAGCCGGCAGAGAAAACCCACCTGATATGCGCTCCACACAATTGAATAGAGACGCCGTTGATTTTCTATGGGAATTGCAGAAATGACTTCTAAGCCTCAAAATAATGACTTTTTTTCCTAAGGTGGTAGGAATGAAACTCAGTGCGGGCTGGATGGGGTCCCCCTGGGCACCGCAGACCTAAGCTTGTTTAACTCCTACCTCTTAAAGGGACCGAGAAAAAATGACCTTTTCTGCACTCCAATGTAAGTCAATGGGGCGATTTTTTGGCTATGTGCTAGAAATGAAATTCAGTGCGGATTGGATGACAGGCACCCTAGGCACCCAGGATCGGCTTTAGTTTCACGTGTATCTCTTAAGCCGGCAGAGAAAACCCACCTGATATGCGCTCCACACAATTGAAATAGAGACGCCGTTGATTTTCTATGGGAATTGCAGAAATGACTTCTAAGCCTCAAAATAATGACTTTTTTTCCTAAGGTGGTAGGAATGAAACTCAGTGCGGGCTGGATGGGGTCCCCCCTGGGCACCGCAGACCTAAGCTTGTTTAACTCCTACCTCTTAAAGGGACCGAGAAAAAATGACCTTTTCTGCACTCCAATGTAAGTCAATGGGGCGATTTTTGGCTATGTGCTAGAAATGAAATTCAGTGCGGATTGGATGACAGGCACCCTAGGCACCCAGGATCGGCTTTAGTTTCACGTGTATCTCTTAAGCCGGCAGAGAAAACCCACCTGATATGCGCTCCACACAATTGAATAGAGACGCCGTTGATTTTCTATGGGAATTGCAGAAATGACTTCTAAGCCTCAAAATAATGACTTTTTTTCCTAAGGTGGTAGGAATGAAACTCAGTGCGGGCTGGATGGGGTCCCCCCTGGGCACCGCAGACCTAAGCTTGTTTAACTCCTACCTCTTAAAGGGACCGAGAAAAAATGACCTTTTCTGCACTCCAATGTAAGTCAATGGGGCGATTTTTTGGCTATGTGCTAGAAATGAAATTCAGTGCGGATTGGATGACAGGCACCCTAGGCACCCAGGATCGGCTTTAGTTTCACGTGTATCTCTTAAGCCGGCAGAGAAAACCCACCTGATATGCGCTCCACACAATTGAATAGAGACGCCGTTGATTTTCTATGGGAATTGCAGAAATGACTTCTAAGCCTCAAAATAATGACTTTTTTTCCTAAGGTGGTAGGAATGAAACTCAGTGCGGGCTGGATGGGGTCCCCCCTGGGCACCGCAGACCTAAGCTTGTTTAACTCCTACCTCTTAAAGGGACCGAGAAAAAATGACCTTTTCTGCACTCCAATGTAAGTCAATGGGGCGATTTTTGGCTATGTGCTAGAAATGAAATTCAGTGCGGATTGGATGACAGGCACCCTAGGCACCCAGGATCGGCTTTAGTTTCACGTGTATCTCTTAAGCCGGCAGAGAAAACCCACCTGATATGCGCTCCACACAATTGAATAGAGACGCCGTTGATTTTCTATGGGAATTGCAGAAATGACTTCTAAGCCTCAAAATAATGACTTTTTTTCCTAAGGTGGTAGGAATGAAACTCAGTGCGGGCTGGATGGGGTCCCCCCTGGGCACCGCAGACCTAAGCTTGTTTAACTCCTACCTCTTAAAGGGACCGAGAAAAAATGACCTTTTCTGCACTCCAATGTAAGTCAATGGGGCGATTTTTTGGCTATGTGCTAGAAATGAAATTCAGTGCGGATTGGATGACAGGCACCCTAGGCACCCAGGATCGGCTTTAGTTTCACGTGTATCTCTTAAGCCGGCAGAGAAAACCCACCTGATATGCGCTCCACACAATTGAATAGAGACGCCGTTGATTTTCTATGGGAATTGCAGAAATGACTTCTAAGCCTCAAAATTATGACTTTTTTTCCTAAGGTGGTAGGAATGAAACTCAGTGCGGGCTGGATGGGGTCCCCCTGGGCACCGCAGACCTAAGCTTGTTTAACTCCTACCTCTTAAAGGGACCGAGAAAAAATGACCTTTTCTGCACTCCAATGTAAGTCAATGGGGCGATTTTTTGGCTATGTGCTAGAAATGAAATTCAGTGCGGATTGGATGACAGGCACCCTAGGCACCCAGGATCGGCTTTAGTTTCACGTGTATCTCTTAAGCCGGCAGAGAAAACCCACCTGATATGCGCTCCACACAATTGAATAGAGACGCCGTTGATTTTCTATGGGAATTGCAGAAATGACTTCTAAGCCTCAAAATAATGACTTTTTTTCCTAAGGTGGTAGGAATGAAACTCAGTGCGGGCTGGATGGGGTCCCCCCTGGGCACCGCAGACCTAAGCTTGTTTAACTCCTACCTCTTAAAGGGACCGATAAAAAATGACCTTTTCTGCACTCCAATGTAAGTCAATGGGGCGATTTTTTGGCTATGTGCTAGAAATGAAATTCAGTGCGGATTGGATGACAGGCACCCTAGGCACCCAGGATCGGCTTTAGTTTCACGTGTATCTCTTAAGCCGGCAGAGAAAACCCACCTGATATGCGCTCCACACAATTGAATAGAGACGCCGTTGATTTTCTATGGGAATTGCAGAAATGACTTCTAAGCCTCAAAATAATGACTTTTTTTCCTAAGGTGGTAGGAATGAAACTCAGTGCGGGCTGGATGGGGTCCCCCTGGGCACCGCAGACCTAAGCTTGTTTAACTCCTACCTCTTAAAGGGACCGAGAAAAAATGACCTTTTCTGCACTCCAATGTAAGTCAATGGGGCGATTTTTTGGCTATGTGCTAGAAATGAAATCAGTGCGGATTGGATGACAGGCACCCTAGGCACCCAGGATCGGCTTTAGTTTCACGTGTATCTCTTAAGCCGGCAGAGAAAATCCACCTGATATGCGCTCCACACAATTGAATAGAGACGCCATTGATTTTCTATGGGAATTGCAGAAATGACTTCTAAGCCTCAAAATAATGACTTTTTTTCCTAAGGTGGTAGGAATGAAACTCAGTGCGGGCTGGATGGGGTCCCCCCTGGGCACCGCAGACCTAAGCTTGTTTAACTCCTACCTCTTAAAGGGACCGAGAAAAAATGACCTTTTCTGCACTCCAATGTAAGTCAATGGGGCGATTTTTTGGCTATGTGCTAGAAATGAAATTCAGTGCGGATTGGATGACAGGCACCCTAGGCACCCAGGATCGGCTTTAGTTTCACGTGTATCTCTTAAGCCGGCAGAGAAAACCCACCTGATATGCGCTCCACACAATTGAATAGAGACGCCGTTGATTTTCTATGGGAATTGCAGAAATGACTTCTAAGCCTCAAAATAATGACTTTTTTTCCTAAGGTGGTAGGAATGAAACTCAGTGCGGGCTGGATGGGGTCCCCCCTGGGCACCGCAGACCTAAGCTTGTTTAACTCCTACCTCTTAAAGGGACCGAGAAAAAATGACCTTTTCTGCACTCCAATGTAAGTCAATGGGGCGATTTTTTGGCTATGTGCTAGAAATTAAATTCAGTGCGGATTGGATGACAGGCACCCTAGGCACCCAGGATCGGCTTTAGTTTCACGTGTATCTCTTAAGCCGGCAGAGAAAACCCACCTGATATGCGCTCCACACAATTGAATAGAGACGCCGTTGATTTTCTATGGGAATTGCAGAAATGACTTCTAAGCCTCAAAATAATGACTTTTTTTCCTAAGGTGGTAGGAATGAAACTCAGTGCGGGCTGGATGGGGTCCCCCCTGGGCACCGCAGACCTAAGCTTGTTTAACTCCTACCTCTTAAAGGGACCGAGAAAAAATGACCTTTTCTGCACTCCAATGTAAGTCAATGGGGCGATTTTTTGGCTATGTGCTAGAAATTCAGTGCGGATTGGATGACAGGCACCCTAGGCACCCAGGATCGGCTTTAGTTTCACGTGTATCTCTTAAGAGAAAACCCACCTGATATGCGCTCCACACAATTGAATTAGAGACGCCGTTGATTTTCTATGGGAATTGCAGAAATGACTTCTAAGCCTCAAAATAATGACTTTTTTTCCTAAGGTGGTAGGAATGAAACTCAGTGCGGGCTGGATGGGGTCCCCCTGGGCACCGCAGACCTAAGCTTGTTTAACTCCTACCTCTTAAAGGGACCGAGAAAAAATGACCTTTTCTGCACTCCAATGTAAGTCAATGGGGCGATTTTTTGGCTATGTGCTAGAAATGAAATTCAGTGCGGATTGGATGACAGGCACCCTAGGCACCCAGGATCGGCTTTAGTTTCACGTGTATCTCTTAAGCCGGCAGAGAAAACCCACCTGATATGCGCTCCACACAATTGAATAGAGACGCCGTTGATTTTCTATGGGAATTGCAGAAATGACTTCTAAGCCTCAAAATAATGACTTTTTTTCCTAAGGTGGTAGGAATGAAACTCAGTGCGGGCTGGATGGGGTCCCCCCTGGGCACCGCAGACCTAAGCTTGTTTAACTCCTACCTCTTAAAGGGACCGAGAAAAAATGACCTTTTCTGCACTCCGATGTAAGTCAATGGGGCGATTTTTTGGCTATGTGCTAGAAATGAAATTCAGTGCGGATTGGATGACAGGCACCCTAGGCACCCAGGATCGGCTTTAGTTTCACGTGTATCTCTTAAGCCGGCAGAGAAAACCCACCTGATATGCGCTCCACACAATTGAATAGAGACGCCGTTGATTTTCTATGGGAATTGCAGAAATGACTTCTAAGCCTCAAAATAATGACTTTTTTTCCTAAGGTGGTAGGAATGAAACTCAGTGCGGGCTGGATGGGGTCCCCCCTGGGCACCGCAGACCTAAGCTTGTTTAACTCCTACCTCTTAAAGGGACCGAGAAAAAATGACCTTTTCTGCACTCCAATGTAAGTCAATGGGGCGATTTTTTGGCTATGTGCTAGAAATGAAATTCAGTGCG
Organism: Dendropsophus ebraccatus; assembly: GCF_027789765.1. NCBI lineage: Eukaryota > Metazoa > Chordata > Amphibia > Anura > Hylidae > Dendropsophus > Dendropsophus ebraccatus. The sequence goes on from NW_027208687.1 coordinate 5,623, forward strand.
GATTGGATGACAGGCACCCTAGGCACCCAGGATCGGCTTTAGTTTCACGTGTATCTCTTAAGCCGGCAGAGAAAACCCACCTGATATGCGCTCCACACAATTGAATAGAGACGCCGTTGATTTTCTATGGGAATTGCAGAAATGACTTCTAAGCCTCAAAATAATGACTTTTTTTCCTAAGGTGGTAGGAATGAAACTCAGTGCGGGCTGGATGGGGTCCCCCCTGGGCACCGCAGACCTAAGCTTGTTTAACTCCTACCTCTTAAAGGGACCGAGAAAAAATGACCTTTTCTGCACTCCAATGTAAGTCAATGGGGCGATTTTTTGGCTATGTGCTAGAAATGAAATTCAGTGCGGATTGGATGACAGGCACCCTAGGCACCCAGGATCGGCTTTAGTTTCACGTGTATCTCTTAAGCCGGCAGAGAAAACCCACCTGATATGCGCTCCACACAATTGAATAGAGACGCCGTTGATTTTCTATGGGAATTGCAGAAATGACTTCTAAGCCTCAAAATAATGACTTTTTTTCCTAAGGTGGTAGGAATGAAACTCAGTGCGGGCTGGATGGGGTCCCCCTGGGCACCGCAGACCTAAGCTTGTTTAACTCCTACCTCTTAAAGGGACCGAGAAAAAATGACCTTTTCTGCACTCCAATGTAAGTCAATGGGGCGATTTTTTGGCTATGTGCTAGAAATGAAATTCAGTGCGGATTGGATGACAGGCACCCTAGGCACCCAGGATCAGCTTTAGTTTCACGTGTATCTCTTAAGCCGGCAGAGAAAACCCACCTGATATGCGCTCCACACAATTGAATAGAGACGCCGTTGATTTTCTATGGGAATTGCAGAAATGACTTCTAAGCCTCAAAATAATGACTTTTTTTCCTAAGGTGGTAGGAATGAAACTCAGTGCGGGCTGGATGGGGTCCCCCCTGGGCACCGCAGACCTAAGCTTGTTTAACTCCTACCTCTTAAAGGGACCGAGAAAAAATGACCTTTTCTGCACTCCAATGTAAGTCAATGGGGCGATTTTTTGGCTATGTGCTAGAAATGAAATTCAGTGCGGATTGGATGACAGGCACCCTAGGCACCCAGGATCGGCTTTAGTTTCACGTGTATCTCTTAAGCAGGCAGAGAAAACCCACCTGATATGCGCTCCACACAATTGAATAGAGACGCCGTTGATTTTCTATGGGAATTGCAGAAATGACTTCTAAGCCTCAAAATAATGACTTTTTTTCCTAAGGTGGTAGGAATGAAACTCAGTGCGGGCTGGATGGGGTCCCCCTGGGCACCGCAGACCTAAGCTTGTTTAACTCCTACCTCTTAAAGGGACCGAGAAAAAATGACCTTTTCTGCACTCCAATGTAAGTCAATGGGGCGATTTTTTGGCTATGTGCTAGAAATGAAATTCAGTGCGGATTGGATGACAGGCACCCTAGGCACCCAGGATCGGCTTTAGTTTCACGTGTATCTCTTAAGCCGGCAGAGAAAACCCACCTGATATGCGCTCCACACAATTGAATAGAGACGCCGTTGATTTTCTATGGGAATTGCAGAAATGACTTCTAAGCCTCAAAATAATGACTTTTTTTCCTAAGGTGGTAGGAATGAAACTCAGTGCGGGCTGGATGGGGTCCCCCCTGGGCACCGCAGACCTAAGCTTGTTTAACTCCTACCTCTTAAAGGGACCGAGAAAAAATGACCTTTTCTGCACTCCAATGTAAGTCAATGGGGCGATTTTTTGGCTATGTGCTAGAAATGAAATTCAGTGCGGATTGGATGACAGGCACCCTAGGCACCCAGGATCGGCTTTAGTTTCACGTGTATCTCTTAAGCCGGCAGAGAAAACCCACCTGATATGCGCTCCACACAATTGAATAGAGACGCCGTTGATTTTCTATGGGAATTGCAGAAATGACTTCTAAGCCTCAAAATAATGACTTTTTTTCCTAAGGTGGTAGGAATGAAACTCAGTGCGGGCTGGATGGGGTCCCCCCTGGGCACCGCAGACCTAAGCTTGTTTAACTCCTACCTCTTAAAGGGACCGAGAAAAAATGACCTTTTCTGCACTCCAATGTAAGTCAATGGGGCGATTTTTTGGCTATGTGCTAGAAATGAAATTCAGTGCGGATTGGATGACAGGCACCCTAGGCACCCAGGATCGGCTTTAGTTTCACGTGTATCTCTTAAGCCGGCAGAGAAAACCCACCTGATATGCGCTCCACACAATTGAATAGAGACGCCGTTGATTTTCTATGGGAATTGCAGAAATGACTTCTAAGCCTCAAAATAATGACTTTTTTTCCTAAGGTGGTAGGAATGAAACTCAGTGCGGGCTGGATGGGGTCCCCCTGGGCACCGCAGACCTAAGCTTGTTTAACTCCTACCTCTTAAAGGGACCGAGAAAAAATGACCTTTTCTGCACTCCAATGTAAGTCAATGGGGCGATTTTTTGGCTATGTGCTAGAAATGAAATTCAGTGCGGATTGGATGACAGGCACCCTAGGCACCCAGGATCGGCTTTAGTTTCACGTGTATCTCTTAAGCCGGCAGAGAAAACCCACCTGATATGCGCTCCACACAATTGAATAGAGACGCCGTTGATTTTCTATGGGAATTGCAGAAATGACTTCTAAGCCTCAAAATAATGACTTTTTTTCCTAAGGTGGTAGGAATGAAACTCAGTGCGGGCTGGATGGGGTCCCCCCTGGGCACCGCAGACCTAAGCTTGTTTAACTCCTACCTCTTAAAGGGACCGAGAAAAAATGACCTTTTCTGCACTCCAATGTAAGTCAATGGGGCGATTTTTTGGCTATGTGCTAGAAATGAAATTCAGTGCGGATTGGATGACAGGCACCCTAGGCACCCAGGATCGGCTTTAGTTTCACGTGTATCTCTTAAGCCGGCAGAGAAAACCCACCTGATATGCGCTCCACACAATTGAATAGAGACGCCGTTGATTTTCTATGGGAATTGCAGAAATGACTTCTAAGCCTCAAAATAATGACTTTTTTTCCTAAGGTGGTAGGAATGAAACTCAGTGCGGGCTGGATGGGGTCCCCCCTGGGCACCGCAGACCTAAGCTTGTTTAACTCCTACCTCTTAAAGGGACCGAGAAAAAATGACCTTTTCTGCACTCCAATGTAAGTCAATGGGGCGATTTTTTGGCTATGTGCTAGAAATGAAATTCAGTGCGGATTGGATGACAGGCACCCTAGGCACCCAGGATCGGCTGTAGTTTCACGTGTATCTCTTAAGCCGGCAGAGAAAACCCACCTGATATGCGCTCCACACAATTGAATAGAGACGCCGTTGATTTTCTATGGGAATTGCAGAAATGACTTCTAAGCCTCAAAATAATGACTTTTTTTCCTAAGGTGGTAGGAATGAAACTCAGTGCGGGCTGGATGGGGTCCCCCCTGGGCACCGCAGACCTAAGCTTGTTTAACTCCTACCTCTTAAAGGGACCGAGAAAAAATGACCTTTTCTGCACTCCAATGTAAGTCAATGGGGCGATTTTTTGGCTATGTGCTAGAAATGAAATGCAGTGCGGATTGGATGACAGGCACCCTAGGCACCCAGGATCGGCTTTAGTTTCACGTGTATCTCTTAAGCCGGCAGAGAAAACCCACCTGATATGCGCTCCACACAATTGAATAGAGACGCCGTTGATTTTCTATGGGAATTGCAGAAATGACTTCTAAGCCTCAAAATAATGACTTTTTTTCCTAAGTGGTAGGAATGAAACTCAGTGCGGGCTGGATGGGGTCCCCCCTGGGCACAAAGCAAACCGAGAAAAAATTAACTCCTGCACAATCTTAAAATGGCGACCGATTGAAAAAATGAAAGCAGTGCGGATCCATGTAGGCACCCAAGGGGCGATTTTTTCTATGTGTATAGAAATGAAAGAGATCACCCAGCTGATATGCGCTGACAGGCACCCTAGGCATAGAGGATCGGTGATTTATTTCATTGCAGAAATGACTTTAAGCTAAGGCAGAGAAAATGACTTTACCTGATATGCGGTCCAACAAGTGCGGAATAGAGACGCCCCCTCACCTATGGGAATTTAACTCAGAAATTAAAGCTTCTAAAAAAAATGAATAATGCACTCCAATTTAAGTAAGGGGGATTAGGAATGTGAAGAAATGTGTGCGTGGGATGGATGGGGGATCCGCTTTAGTTCCACGCAGACCTAAGCTTGTTTAATGCTCCTACCTCTTTAGGGGACCGTTGATTTTCTATGGGAATTGCAGAAATGACTTCTAAGCCTCAAAATTGACTTTTTTGGCTATGGTAGGAATGAAATGCGGGCTGGATGCCCGATTGGATGAGACCTAGGTTTTCCCCTCTTAAAGGGACCCATTTCTGCGGAATTAGTATGTGCTAGAAATGAAATCCAGTGCGGATTGGATGACAGCCCCAGAGACCCAGGATCGGCTTTAGTTATGTGTATCTCTTAAGCCGGCAGAGAAAACCCACCTGATATGCGCTCCACACAATTGAATAGAGACGAAGTTGATTTTCTATGGGAATTGCAGAAATGACTTCTAAGCCTCAAAATAATGACTTTTTTTCCTAAGGTGGTAGGAATGAAACTCAGTGCGGGCTGGATGGGGTCCCCCCTGGGCACCGCAGACCTAAGCTTGTTTAACTCCTACCTCTTAAAGGGACCGAGAAAAAATGACCTTTTCTGCACTCCAATGTAAGTCAATGGGGCGATTTTTTGGCTATGTGCTAGAAATGAAATTCAGTGCGGATTGGATGACAGGCACCCTAGGCACCCAGGATCGGCTTTAGTTTCACGTGTATCTCTTAAGCCGGCAGAGAAAACCCACCTGATATGCGCTCCACACAATTGAATAGAGACGCCGTTGATTTTCTATGGGAATTGCAGAAATGACTTCTAAGCCTCAAAATAATGACTTTTTTTCCTAAGGTGGTAGGAATGAAACTCAGTGCGGGCTGGATGGGGTCCCCCCTGGGCACCGCAGACCTAAGCTTGTTTAACTCCTACCTCTTAAAGGGACCGAGAAAAAATGACCTTTTCTGCACTCCAATGTAAGTCAATGGGGCGATTTTTTGGCTATGTGCTAGAAATGAAATTCAGTGCGGATTGGATGACAGGCACCCTAGGCACCCAGGATCGGCTTTAGTTTCACGTGTATCTCTTAAGCCGGCAGAGAAAACCCACCTGATATGCGCTCCACACAATTGAATAGAGACGCCGTTGATTTTCTATGGGAATTGCAGAAATGACTTCTAAGCCTCAAAATAATGACTTTTTTTCCTAAGGTGGTAGGAATGAAACTCAGTGCGGGCTGGATGGGGTCCCCCCTGGGCACCGCAGACCTAAGCTTGTTTAACTCCTACCTCTTAAAGGGACCGAGAAAAAATGACCTTTTCTGCACTCCAATGTAAGTCAATGGGGCGATTTTTTGGCTATGTGCTAGAAATGAAATTCAGTGCGGATTGGATGACAGGCACCCTAGGCACCCAGGATCGGCTTTAGTTTCACGTGTATCTCTTAAGCCGGCAGAGAAAACCCACCTGATATGCGCTCCACACAATTGAATAGAGACGCCGTTGATTTTCTATGGGAATTGCAGAAATGACTTCTAAGCCTCAAAATAATGACTTTTTTTCCTAAGGTGGTAGGAATGAAACTCAGTGCGGGCTGGATGGGGTCCCCCCTGGGCACCGCAGACCTAAGCTTGTTTAACTCCTACCTCTTAAAGGGACCGAGAAAAAATGACCTTTTCTGCACTCCAATGTAAGTCAATGGGGCGATTTTTTGGCTATGTGCTAGAAATGAAATGCAGTGCGGATTGGATGACAGGCACCCTAGGCACCCAGGATCGGCTTTAGTTTCACGTGTATCTCTTAAGCCGGCAGAGAAAACCCACCTGATATGCGCTCCACACAATTGAATAGAGACGCCGTTGATTTTCTATGGGAATTGCAGAAATGACTTCTAAGCCTCAATATAATTACTTTTTTTCCTAAGGTGGTAGGAATGAAACTCAGTGCGGGCTGGATGGGGTCCCCCCTGGGCACCGCAGACCTAAGCTTGTTTAACTCCTACCTCTTAAAGGGACCGAGAAAAAATGACCTTTTCTGCACTCCAATGTAAGTCAATGGGGCGATTTTTTGGCTATGTGCTAGAAATGAAATTCAGTGCGGATTGGATGACAGGCACCCTAGGCACCCAGGATCGGCTTTAGTTTCACGTGTATCTCTTAAGCCGGCAGAGAAAACCCACCTGATATGCGCTCCACACAATTGAATAGAGACGCCGTTGATTTTCTATGGGAATTGCAGAAATGACTTCTAAGCCTCAAAATAATGACTTTTTTTCCTAAGGTGGTAGGAATGAAACTCAGTGCGGGCTGGATGGGGTCCCCCCTGGGCACCGCAGACCTAAGCTTGTTTAACTCCTACCTCTTAAAGGGACCGAGAAAAAATGACCTTTTCTGCACTCCAATGTAAGTCAATGGGGCGATTTTTTGGCTATGTGCTAGAAATGAAATTCAGTGCGGATTGGATGACAGGCACCCTAGGCACCCAGGATCGGCTTTAGTTTCACGTGTATCTCTTAAGCCGGCAGAGAAAACCCACCTGATATGCGCTCCACACAATTGAATAGAGACGCCGTTGATTTTCTATGGGAATTGCAGAAATGACTTCTAAGCCTCAAAATAATGACTTTTTTTCCTAAGGTGGTAGGAATGAAACTCAGTGCGGGCTGGATGGGGTCCCCCCTGGGCACCGCAGACCTAAGCTTGTTTAACTCCTACCTCTTAAAGGGACCGAGAAAAAATGACCTTTTCTGCACTCCAATGTAAGTCAATGGGGCGATTTTTTGGCTATGTGCTAGAAATGAAATTCAGTGCGGATTGGATGACAGGCACCCTAGGCACCCAGGATCGGCTTTAGTTTCACGTGTATCTCTTAAGCCGGCAGAGAAAACCCACCTGATATGCGCTCCACACAATTGAATAGAGACGCCGTTGATTTTCTATGGGAATTGCAGAAATGACTTCTAAGCCTCAAAATAATGACTTTTTTTCCTAAGGTGGTAGGAATGAAACTCAGTGCGGGCTGGATGGGGTCCCCCCTGGGCACCGCAGACCTAAGCTTGTTTAACTCCTACCTCTTAAAGGGACCGAGAAAAAATGACCTTTTCTGCACTCCAATGTAAGTCAATGGGGCGATTTTTTGGCTATGTGCTAGAAATGAAATTCAGTGCGGATTGGATGACAGGCACCCTAGGCACCCAGGATCGGCTTTAGTTTCACGTGTATCTCTTAAGCCGGCAGAGAAAACCCACCTGATATGCGCTCCACACAATTGAATAGAGACGCCGTTGATTTTCTATGGGAATTGCAGAAATGACTTCTAAGCCTCAAAATAATGACTTTTTTTCCTAAGGTGGTAGGAATGAAACTCAGTGCGGGCTGGATGGGGTCCCCCCTGGGCACCGCAGACCTAAGCTTGTTTAACTCCTACCTCTTAAAGGGACCGAGAAAAAATGACCTTTTCTGCACTCCAATGTAAGTCAATGGGGCGATTTTTTGGCTATGTGCTAGAAATGAAATTCAGTGCGGATTGGATGACAGGCACCCTAGGCACCCAGGATCGGCTTTAGTTTCACGTGTATCTCTTAAGCCGGCAGAGAAAACCCACCTGATATGCGCTCCACACAATTGAATAGAGACGCCGTTGATTTTCTATGGGAATTGCAGAAATGACTTCTAAGCCTCAAAATAATGACTTTTTTTCCTAAGGTGGTAGGAATGAAACTCAGTGCGGGCTGGATGGGGTCCCCCCTGGGCACCGCAGACCTAAGCTTGTTTAACTCCTACCTCTTAAAGGGACCGAGAAAAAATGACCTTTTCTGCACTCCAATGTAAGTCAATGGGGCGATTTTTTGGCTATGTGCTAGAAATGAAATTCAGTGCGGATTGGATGACAGGCACCCTAGGCACCCAGGATCGGCTTTAGTTTCACGTGTATCTCTTAAGCCGGCAGAGAAAACCCACCTGATATGCGCTCCACACAATTGAATAGAGACGCCGTTGATTTTCTATGGGAATTGCAGAAATGACTTCTAAGCCTCAAAATAATGACTTTTTTTCCTAAGGTGGTAGGAATGAAACTCAGTGCGGGCTGGATGGGGTCCCCCCTGGGCACCGCAGACCTAAGCTTGTTTAACTCCTACCTCTTAAAGGGACCGAGAAAAAATGACCTTTTCTGCACTCCAATGTAAGTCAATGGGGCGATTTTTTGGCTATGTGCTAGAAATGAAATTCAGTGCGGATTGGATGACAGGCACCCTAGGCACCCAGGATCGGCTTTAGTTTCACGTGTATCTCTTAAGCCGGCAGAGAAAACCCACCTGATATGCGCTCCACACAATTGAATAGAGACGCCGTTGATTTTCTATGGGAATTGCAGAAATGACTTCTAAGCCTCAAAATAATGACTTTTTTTCCTAAGGTGGTAGGAATGAAACTCAGTGCGGGCTGGATGGGGTCCCCCCTGGGCACCGCAGACCTAAGCTTGTTTAACTCCTACCTCTTAAAGGGACCGAGAAAAAATGACCTTTTCTGCACTCCAATGTAAGTCAATGGGGCGATTTTTTGGCTATGTGCTAGAAATGAAATTCAGTGCGGATTGGATGACAGGCACCCTAGGCACCCAGGATCGGCTTTAGTTTCACGTGTATCTCTTAAGCCGGCAGAGAAAACCCACCTGATATGCGCTCCACACAATTGAATAGAGACGCCGTTGATTTTCTGTGGGAATTGCAGAAATGACTTCTAAGCCTCAAAATAATGACTTTTTTTCCTAAGGTGGTAGGAATGAAACTCAGTGCGGGCTGGATGGGGTCCCCCCTGGGCACCGCAGACCTAAGCTTGTTTAACTCCTACCTCTTAAAGGGACCGAGAAAAAATGACCTTTTCTGCACTCCAATGTAAGTCAATGGGGCGATTTTTTGGCTATGTGCTAGAAATGAAATGCAGTGCGGATTGGATGACAGGCACCCTAGGCACCCAGGATCGGCTTTAGTTTCACGTGTATCTCTTAAGCCGGCAGAGAAAACCCACCTGATATGCGCTCCACACAATTGAATAGAGACGCCGTTGATTTTCTATGGGAATTGCAGAAATGACTTCTAAGCCTCAAAATAATGACTTTTTTTCCTAAGGTGGTAGGAATGAAACTCAGTGCGGGCTGGATGGGGTCCCCCTGGGCACCGCAGACCTAAGCTTGTTTAACTCCTACCTCTTAAAGGGACCGAGAAAAAATGACCTTTTCTGCACTCCAATGTAAGTCAATGGGGCGATTTTTTGGCTATGTGCTAGAAATGAAATTCAGTGCGGATTGGATGACAGGCACCCTAGGCACCCAGGATCGGCTTTAGTTTCACGTGTATCTCTTAAGCCGGCAGAGAAAACCCACCTGATATGCGCTCCACACAATTGAATAGAGACGCCGTTGATTTTCTATGGGAATTGCAGAAATGACTTCTAAGCCTCAAAATAATGACTTTTTTTCCTAAGGTGGTAGGAATGAAACTCAGTGCGGGCTGGATGGGGTCCCCCCTGGGCACCGCAGACCTAAGCTTGTTTAACTCCTACCTCTTAAAGGGACCGAGAAAAAATGACCTTTTCTGCACTCCAATGTAAGTCAATGGGGCGATTTTTTGGCTATGTGCTAGAAATGAAATTCAGTGCGGATTGGATGACAGGCACCCTAGGCACCCAGGATCGGCTTTAGTTTCACGTGTATCTCTTAAGCCGGCAGAGAAAACCCACCTGATATGCGCTCCACACAATTGAATAGAGACGCCGTTGATTTTCTATGGGAATTGCAGAAATGACTTCTAAGCCTCAAAATAATGACTTTTTTTCCTAAGGTGGTAGGAATGAAACTCAGTGCGGGCTGGATGGGGTCCCCCCTGGGCACCGCAGACCTAAGCTTGTTTAACTCCTACCTCTTAAAGGGACCGAGAAAAAATGACCTTTTCTGCACTCCAATGTAAGTCAATGGGGCGATTTTTTGGCTATGTGCTAGAAATGAAATTCAGTGCGGATTGGATGACAGGCACCCTAGGCACCCAGGATCGGCTTTAGTTTCACGTGTATCTCTTAAGCCGGCAGAGAAAACCCACCTGATATGCGCTCCACACAATTGAATAGAGACGCCGTTGATTTTCTATGGGAATTGCAGAAATGACTTCTAAGCCTCAAAATAATGACTTTTTTTCCTAAGGTGGTAGGAATGAAACTCAGTGCGGGCTGGATGGGGTCCCCCTGGGCACCGCAGACCTAAGCTTGTTTAACTCCTACCTCTTAAAGGGACCGAGAAAAAATGACCTTTTCTGCACTCCAATGTAAGTCAATGGGGCGATTTTTTGGCTATGTGCTAGAAATGAAATTCAGTGCGGATTGGATGACAGGCACCCTAGGCACCCAGGATCGGCTTTAGTTTCACGTGTATCTCTTAAGCCGGCAGAGAAAACCCACCTGATATGCGCTCCACACAATTGAATAGAGACGCCGTTGATTTTCTATGGGAATTGCAGAAATGACTTCTAAGCCTCAAAATAATGACTTTTTTTCCTAAGGTGGTAGGAATGAAACTCAGTGCGGGCTGGATGGGGTCCCCCCTGGGCACCGCAGACCTAAGCTTGTTTAACTCCTACCTCTTAAAGGGACCGAGAAAAAATGACCTTTTCTGCACTCCAATGTAAGTCAATGGGGCGATTTTTTGGCTATGTGCTAGAAATGAAATTCAGTGCGGATTGGATGACAGGCACCCTAGGCACCCAGGATCGGCTTTAGTTTCACGTGTATCTCTTAAGCCGGCAGAGAAAACCCACCTGATATGCGCTCCACACAATTGAATAGAGACGCCGTTGATTTTCTATGGGAATTGCAGAAATGACTTCTAAGCCTCAAAATAATGACTTTTTTTCCTAAGGTGGTAGGAATGAAACTCAGTGCGGGCTGGATGGGGTCCCCCCTGGGCACCGCAGACCTAAGCTTGTTTAACTCCTACCTCTTAAAGGGACCGAGAAAAAATGACCTTTTCTGCACTCCAATGTAAGTCAATGGGGCGATTTTTTGGCTATGTGCTAGAAATGAAATGCAGTGCGGATTGGATGACAGGCACCCTAGGCACCCAGGATCGGCTTTAGTTTCACGTGTATCTCTTAAGCCGGCAGAGAAAACCCACCTGATATGCGCTCCACACAATTGAATAGAGACGCCGTTGATTTTCTATGGGAATTGCAGAAATGACTTCTAAGCCTCAAAATAATGACTTTTTTTCCTAAGGTGGTAGGAATGAAACTCAGTGCGGGCTGGATGGGGTCCCCCCTGGGCACCGCAGACCTAAGCTTGTTTAACTCCTACCTCTTAAAGGGACCGAGAAAAAATGACCTTTTCTGCACTCCAATGTAAGTCAATGGGGCGATTTTTTCGCTATGTGCTAGAAATGAAATTCAGTGCGGATTGGATGACAGGCACCCTAGGCACCCAGGATCGGCTTTAGTTTCACGTGTATCTCTTAAGCCGGCAGAGAAAACCCACCTGATATGCGCTCCACACAATTGAATAGAGACGCCGTTGATTTTCTATGGGAATTGCAGAAATGACTTCTAAGCCTCAAAATAATGACTTTTTTTCCTAAGGTGGTAGGAATGAAACTCAGTGCGGGCTGGATGGGGTCCCCCCTGGGCACCGCAGACCTAAGCTTGTTTAACTCCTACCTCTTAAAGGGACCGAGAAAAAATGACCTTTTCTGCACTCCAATGTAAGTCAATGGGGCGATTTTTTGGCTATGTGCTAGAAATGAAATTGAGTGCGGATTGGATGACAGGCACCCTAGGCACCCAGGATCGGCTTTAGTTTCACGTGTATCTCTTAAGCCGGCAGAGAAAACCCACCTGATATGCGCTCCACACAATTGAATAGAGACGCCGTTGATTTTCTATGGGAATTGCAGAAATGACTTCTAAGCCTCAAAATAATGACTTTTTTTCCTAAGGTGGTAGGAATGAAACTCAGTGCGGGCTGGATGGGGTCCCCCCTGGGCACCGCAGACCTAAGCTTGTTTAACTCCTACCTCTTAAAGGGACCGAGAAAAAATGACCTTTTCTGCACTCCAATGTAAGTCAATGGGGCGATTTTTTGGCTATGTGCTAGAAATGAAATTCAGTGCGGATTGGATGACAGGCACCCTAGGCACCCAGGATCGGCTTTAGTTTCACGTGTATCTCTTAAGCCGGCAGAGAAAACCCACCTGATATGCGCTCCACACAATTGAATAGAGACGCCGTTGATTTTCTATGGGAATTGCAGAAATGACTTCTAAGCCTCAAAATAATGACTTTTTTTCCTAAGGTGGTAGGAATGAAACTCAGTGCGGGCTGGATGGGGTCCCCCTGGGCACCGCAGACCTAAGCTTGTTTAACTCCTACCTCTTAAAGGGACCGAGAAAAAATGACCTTTTCTGCACTCCAATGTAAGTCAATGGGGCGATTTTTTGGCTATGTGCTAGAAATGAAATTCAGTGCGGATTGGATGACAGGCACCCTAGGCACCCAGGATCGGCTTTAGTTTCACGTGTATCTCTTAAGCCGGCAGAGAAAACCCACCTGATATGCGCTCCACACAATTGAATAGAGACGCCGTTGATTTTCTATGGGAATTGCAGAAATGACTTCTAAGCCTCAAAATAATGACTTTTTTTCCTAAGGTGGTAGGAATGAAACTCAGTGCGGGCTGGATGGGGTCCCCCCTGGGCACCGCAGACCTAAGCTTGTTTAACTCCTACCTCTTAAAGGGACCGAGAAAAAATGACCTTTTCTGCACTCCAATGTAAGTCAATGGGGCGATTTTTTGGCTATGTGCTAGAAATGAAATTCAGTGCGGATTGGATGACAGGCACCCTAGGCACCCAGGATCGGCTTTAGTTTCACGTGTATCTCTTAAGCCGGCAGAGAAAACCCACCTGATATGCGCTCCACACAATTGAATAGAGACGCCGTTGATTTTCTATGGGAATTGCAGAAATGACTTCTAAGCCTCAAAATAATGACTTTTTTTCCTAAGGTGGTAGGAATGAAACTCAGTGCGGGCTGGATGGGGTCCCCCCTGGGCACCGCAGACCTAAGCTTGTTTAACTCCTACCTCTTAAAGGGACCGAGAAAAAATGACCTTTTCTGCACTCCAATGTAAGTCAATGGGGCGATTTTTTGGCTATGTGCTAGAAATGAAATTCAGTGCGGATTGGATGACAGGCACCCTAGGCACCCAGGATCGGCTTTAGTTTCACGTGTATCTCTTAAGCCGGCAGAGAAAACCCACCTGATATGCGCTCCACACAATTGAATAGAGACGCCGTTGATTTTCTATGGGAATTGCAGAAATGACTTCTAAGCCTCAAAATAATGACTTTTTTTCCTAAGGTGGTAGGAATGAAACTCAGTGCGGGCTGGATGGGGTCCCCCCTGGGCACCGCAGACCTAAGCTTGTTTAACTCCTACCTCTTAAAGGGACCGAGAAAAAATGACCTTTTCTGCACTCCAATGTAAGTCAATGGGGCGATTTTTTGGCTATGTGCTAGAAATGAAATTCAGTGCGGATTGGATGACAGGCACCCTAGGCACCCAGGATCGGCTTTAGTTTCACGTGTATCTCTTAAGCCGGCAGAGAAAACCCACCTGATATGCGCTCCACACAATTGAATAGAGACGCCGTTGATTTTCTATGGGAATTGCAGAAATGACTTCTAAGCCTCAAAATAATGACTTTTTTTCCTAAGGTGGTAGGAATGAAACTCAGTGCGGGCTGGATGGGGTCCCCCCTGGGCACCGCAGACCTAAGCTTGTTTAACTCCTACCTCTTAAAGGGACCGAGAAAAAATGACCTTTTCTGCACTCCAATGTAAGTCAATGGGGCGATTTTTTGGCTATGTGCTAGAAATGAAATTCAGTGCGGATTGGATGACAGGCACCCTAGGCACCCAGGATCGGCTTTAGTTTCACGTGTATCTCTTAAGCCGGCAGAGAAAACCCACCTGATATGCGCTCCACACAATTGAATAGAGACGCCGTTGATTTTCTATGGGAATTGCAGAAATGACTTCTAAGCCTCAAAATAATGACTTTTTTTCCTAAGGTGGTAGGAATGAAACTCAGTGCGGGCTGGATGGGGTCCCCCCTGGGCACCGCAGACCTAAGCTTGTTTAACTCCTACCTCTTAAAGGGACCGAGAAAAAATGACCTTTTCTGCACTCCAATGTAAGTCAATGGGGCGATTTTTTGGCTATGTGCTAGAAATGAAATTCAGTGCGGATTGGATGACAGGCACCCTAGGCACCCAGGATCGGCTTTAGTTTCACGTGTATCTCTTAAGCCGGCAGAGAAAACCCACCTGATATGCGCTCCACACAATTGAATAGAGACGCCGTTGATTTTCTATGGGAATTGCAGAAATGACTTCTAAGCCTCAAAATAATGACTTTTTTTCCTAAGGTGGTAGGAATGAAACTCAGTGCGGGCTGGATGGGGTCCCCCCTGGGCACCGCAGACCTAAGCTTGTTTAACTCCTACCTCTTAAAGGGACCGAGAAAAAATGACCTTTTCTGCACTCCAATGTAAGTCAATGGGGCGATTTTTTGGCTATGTGCTAGAAATGAAATTCAGTGCGGATTGGATGACAGGCACCCTAGGCACCCAGGATCGGCTTTAGTTTCACGTGTATCTCTTAAGCCGGCAGAGAAAACCCACCTGATATGCGCTCCACACAATTGAATAGAGACGCCGTTGATTTTCTATGGGAATTGCAGAAATGACTTCTAAGCCTCAAAATAGTGACTTTTTTTCCTAAGGTGGTAGGAATGAAACTCAGTGCGGGCTGGATGGGGTCCCCCCTGGGCACCGCAGACCTAAGCTTGTTTAACTCCTACCTCTTAAAGGGACCGAGAAAAAATGACCTTTTCTGCACTCCAATGTAAGTCAATGGGGCGATTTTTTGGCTATGTGCTAGAAATGAAATTCAGTGCGGATTGGATGACAGGCACCCTAGGCACCCAGGATCGGCTTTAGTTTCACGTGTATCTCTTAAGCCGGCAGAGAAAACCCACCTGATATGCGCTCCACACAATTGAATAGAGACGCCGTTGATTTTCTATGGGAATTGCAGAAATGACTTCTAAGCCTCAAAATAATGACTTTTTTTCCTAAGGTGGTAGGAATGAAACTCAGTGCGGGCTGGATGGGGTCCCCCCTGGGCACCGCAGACCTAAGCTTGTTTAACTCCTACCTCTTAAAGGGACCGAGAAAAAATGACCTTTTCTGCACTCCAATGTAAGTCAATGGGGAGATTTTTTGGCTATGTGCTAGAAATGAAATTCAGTGCGGATTGGATGACAGGCACCCTAGGCACCCAGGATCGGCTTTAGTTTCACGTGTATCTCTTAAGCCGGCAGAGAAAACCCACCTGATATGCGCTCCACACAATTGAATAGAGACGCCGTTGATTTTCTATGGGAATTGCAGAAATGACTTCTAAGCCTCAAAATAATGACTTTTTTTCCTAAGGTGGTAGGAATGAAACTCAGTGCGGGCTGGATGGGGTCCCCCCTGGGCACCGCAGACCTAAGCTTGTTTAACTCCTACCTCTTAAAGGGACCGAGAAAAAATGACCTTTTCTGCACTCCAATGTAAGTCAATGGGGCGATTTTTTGGCTATGTGCTAGAAATGAAATTCAGTGCGGATTGGATGACAGGCACCCTAGGCACCCAGGATCGGCTTTAGTTTCACGTGTATCTCTTAAGCCGGCAGAGAAAACCCACCTGATATGCGCTCCACACAATTGAATAGAGACGCCGTTGATTTTCTATGGGAATTGCAGAAATGACTTCTAAGCCTCAAAATAATGACTTTTTTTCCTAAGGTGGTAGGAATGAAACTCAGTGCGGGCTGGATGGGGTCCCCCCTGGGCACCGCAGACCTAAGCTTGTTTAACTCCTACCTCTTAAAGGGACCGAGAAAAAATGACCTTTTCTGCACTCCAATGTAAGTCAATGGGGCGATTTTTTGGCTATGTGCTAGAAATGAAATTCAGTGCGGATTGGATGACAGGCACCCTAGGCACCCAGGATCGGCTTTAGTTTCACGTGTATCTCTTAAGCCGGCAGAGAAAACCCACCTGATATGCGCTCCACACAATTGAATAGAGACGCCGTTGATTTTCTATGGGAATTGCAGAAATGACTTCTAAGCCTCAAAATAATGACTTTTTTTCCTAAGGTGGTAGGAATGAAACTCAGTGCGGGCTGGATGGGGTCCCCCCTGGGCACCGCAGACCTAAGCTTGTTTAACTCCTACCTCTTAAAGGGACCGAGAAAAAATGACCTTTTCTGCACTCCAATGTAAGTCAATGGGGCGATTTTTTGGCTATGTGCTAGAAATGAAATTCAGTGCGGATTGGATGACAGGCACCCTAGGCACCCAGGATCGGCTTTAGTTTCACGTGTATCTCTTAAGCCGGCAGAGAAAACCCACCTGATATGCGCTCCACACAATTGAATAGAGACGCCGTTGATTTTCTATGGGAATTGCAGAAATGACTTCTAAGCCTCAAAATAATGACTTTTTTTCCTAAGGTGGTAGGAATGAAACTCAGTGCGGGCTGGATGGGGTCCCCCCTGGGCACCGCAGACCTAAGCTTGTTTAACTCCTACCTCTTAAAGGGACCGAGAAAAAATGACCTTTTCTGCACTCCAATGTAAGTCAATGGGGCGATTTTTTGGCTATGTGCTAGAAATGAAATTCAGTGCGGATTGGATGACAGGCACCCTAGGCACCCAGGATCGGCTTTAGTTTCACGTGTATCTCTTAAGCCGGCAGAGAAAACCCACCTGATATGCGCTCCACACAATTGAATAGAGACGCCGTTGATTTTCTATGGGAATTGCAGAAATGACTTCTAAGCCTCAAAATAATGACTTTTTTTCCTAAGGTGGTAGGAATGAAACTCAGTGCGGGCTGGATGGGGTCCCCCCTGGGCACCGCAGACCTAAGCTTGTTTAACTCCTACCTCTTAAAGGGACCGAGAAAAAATGACCTTTTCTGCACTCCAATGTAAGTCAATGGGGCGATTTTTTGGCTATGTGCTAGAAATGAAATTCAGTGCGGATTGGATGACAGGCACCCTAGGCACCCAGGATCGGCTTTAGTTTCACGTGTATCTCTTAAGCCGGCAGAGAAAACCCACCTGATATGCGCTCCACACAATTGAATAGAGACGCCGTTGATTTTCTATGGGAATTGCAGAAATGACTTCTAAGCCTCAAAATAATGACTTTTTTTCCTAAGGTGGTAGGAATGAAACTCAGTGCGGGCTGGATGGGGTCCCCCCTGGGCACCGCAGACCTAAGCTTGTTTAACTCCTACCTCTTAAAGGGACCGAGAAAAAATGACCTTTTCTGCACTCCAATGTAAGTCAATGGGGCGATTTTTTGGCTATGTGCTAGAAATGAAATTCAGTGCGGATTGGATGACAGGCACCCTAGGCACCCAGGATCGGCTTTAGTTTCACGTGTATCTCTTAAGCCGGCAGAGAAAACCCACCTGATATGCGCTCCACACAATTGAATAGAGACGCCGTTGATTTTCCATGGGAATTGCAGAAATGACTTCTAAGCCTCAAAATAATGACTTTTTTTCCTAAGGTGGTAGGAATGAAACTCAGTGCGGGCTGGATGGGGTCCCCCCTGGGCACCGCAGACCTAAGCTTGTTTAACTCCTACCTCTTAAAGGGACCGAGAAAAAATGACCTTTTCTGCACTCCAATGTAAGTCAATGGGGCGATTTTTTGGCTATGTGCTAGAAATGAAATTGAGTGCGGATTGGATGACAGGCACCCTAGGCACCCAGGATCGGCTTTAGTTTCACGTGTATCTCTTAAGCCGGCAGAGAAAACCCACCTGATATGCGCTCCACACAATTGAATAGAGACGCCGTTGATTTTCTATGGGAATTGCAGAAATGACTTCTAAGCCTCAAAATAATGACTTTTTTTCCTAAGGTGGTAGGAATGAAACTCAGTGCGGGCTGGATGGGGTCCCCCCTGGGCACCGCAGACCTAAGCTTGTTTAACTCCTACCTCTTAAAGGGACCGAGAAAAAATGACCTTTTCTGCACTCCAATGTAAGTCAATGGGGCGATTTTTTGGCTATGTGCTAGAAATGAAATTCAGTGCGGATTGGATGACAGGCACCCTAGGCACCCAGGATCGGCTTTAGTTTCACGTGTATCTCTTAAGCCGGCAGAGAAAACCCACCTGATATGCGCTCCACACAATTGAATAGAGACGCCGTTGATTTTCTATGGGAATTGCAGAAATGACTTCTAAGCCTCAAAATAATGACTTTTTTTCCTAAGGTGGTAGGAATGAAACTCAGTGCGGGCTGGATGGGGTCCCCCCTGGGCACCGCAGACCTAAGCTTGTTTAACTCCTACCTCTTAAAGGGACCGAGAAAAAATGACCTTTTCTGCACTCCAATGTAAGTCAATGGGGCGATTTTTTGGCTATGTGCTAGAAATGAAATTCAGTGCGGATTGGATGACAGGCACCCTAGGCACCCAGGATCGGCTTTAGTTTCACGTGTATCTCTTAAGCCGGCAGAGAAAACCCACCTGATATGCGCTCCACACAATTGAATAGAGACGCCGTTGATTTTCTATGGGAATTGCAGAAATGACTTCTAAGCCTCAAAATAATGACTTTTTTTCCTAAGGTGGTAGGAATGAAACTCAGTGCGGGCTGGATGGGGTCCCCCCTGGGCACCGCAGACCTAAGCTTGTTTAACTCCTACCTCTTAAAGGGACCGAGAAAAAATGACCTTTTCTGCACTCCAATGTAAGTCAATGGGGCGATTTTTTGGCTATGTGCTAGAAATGAAATTCAGTGCGGATTGGATGACAGGCACCCTAGGCACCCAGGATCGGCTTTAGTTTCACGTGTATCTCTTAAGCCGGCAGAGAAAACCCACCTGATATGCGCTCCACACAATTGAATAGAGACGCCGTTGATTTTCTATGGGAATTGCAGAAATGACTTCTAAGCCTCAAAATAATGACTTTTTTTCCTAAGGTGGTAGGAATGAAACTCAGTGCGGGCTGGATGGGGTCCCCCCTGGGCACCGCAGACCTAAGCTTGTTTAACTCCTACCTCTTAAAGGGACCGAGAAAAAATGACCTTTTCTGCACTCCAATGTAAGTCAATGGGGCGATTTTTTGGCTATGTGCTAGAAATGAAATTCAGTGCGGATTGGATGACAGGCACCCTAGGCACCCAGGATCGGCTTTAGTTTCACGTGTATCTCTTAAGCCGGCAGAGAAAACCCACCTGATATGCGCTCCACACAATTGAATAGAGACGCCGTTGATTTTCTATGGGAATTGCAGAAATGACTTCTAAGCCTCAAAATAATGACTTTTTTTCCTAAGGTGGTAGGAATGAAACTCAGTGCGGGCTGGATGGGGTCCCCCCTGGGCACCGCAGACCTAAGCTTGTTTAACTCCTACCTCTTAAAGGGACCGAGAAAAAATGACCTTTTCTGCACTCCAATGTAAGTCAATGGGGCGATTTTTTGGCTATGTGCTAGAAATGAAATTCAGTGCGGATTGGATGACAGGCACCCTAGGCACCCAGGATCGGCTTTAGTTTCACGTGTATCTCTTAAGCCGGCAGAGAAAACCCACCTGATATGCGCTCCACACAATTGAATAGAGACGCCGTTGATTTTCTATGGGAATTGCAGAAATGACTTCTAAGCCTCAAAATAATGACTTTTTTTCCTAAGGTGGTAGGAATGAAACTCAGTGCGGGCTGGATGGGGTCCCCCCTGGGCACCGCAGACCTAAGCTTGTTTAACTCCTACCTCTTAAAGGGACCGAGAAAAAATGACCTTTTCTGCACTCCAATGTAAGTCAATGGGGCGATTTTTTGGCTATGTGCTAGAAATGAAATTCAGTGCGGATTGGATGACAGGCACCCTAGGCACCCAGGATCGGCTTTAGTTTCACGTGTATCTCTTAAGCCGGCAGAGAAAACCCACCTGATATGCGCTCCACACAATTGAATAGAGACGCCGTTGATTTTCTATGGGAATTGCAGAAATGACTTCTAAGCCTCAAAATAATGACTTTTTTTCCTAAGGTGGTAGGAATGAAACTCAGTGCGGGCTGGATGGGGTCCCCCCTGGGCACCGCAGACCTAAGCTTGTTTAACTCCTACCTCTTAAAGGGACCGAGAAAAAATGACCTTTTCTGCACTCCAATGTAAGTCAATGGGGCGATTTTTTGGCTATGTGCTAGAAATGAAATTCAGTGCGGATTGGATGACAGGCACCCTAGGCACCCAGGATCGGCTTTAGTTTCACGTGTATCTCTTAAGCCGGCAGAGAAAACCCACCTGATATGCGCTCCACACAATTGAATAGAGACGCCGTTGATTTTCTATGGGAATTGCAGAAATGACTTCTAAGCCTCAAAATAATGACTTTTTTTCCTAAGGTGGTAGGAATGAAACTCAGTGCGGGCTGGATGGGGTCCCCCCTGGGCACCGCAGACCTAAGCTTGTTTAACTCCTACCTCTTAAAGGGACCGAGAAAAAATGACCTTTTCTGCACTCCAATGTAAGTCAATGGGGCGATTTTTTGGCTATGTGCTAGAAATGAAATTCAGTGCGGATTGGATGACAGGCACCCTAGGCACCCAGGATCGGCTTTAGTTTCACGTGTATCTCTTAAGCCGGCAGAGAAAACCCACCTGATATGCGCTCCACACAATTGAATAGAGACGCCGTTGATTTTCTATGGGAATTGCAGAAATGACTTCTAAGCCTCAAAATAATGACTTTTTTTCCTAAGGTGGTAGGAATGAAACTCAGTGCGGGCTGGATGGGGTCCCCCCTGGGCACCGCAGACCTACGCTTGTTTAACTCCTACCTCTTAAAGGGACCGAGAAAAAATGACCTTTTCTGCACTCCAATGTAAGTCAATGGGGCGATTTTTTGGCTATGTGCTAGAAATGAAATTCAGTGCGGATTGGATGACAGGCACCCTAGGCACCCAGGATCGGCTTTAGTTTCACGTGTATCTCTTAAGCCGGCAGAGAAAACCCACCTGATATGCGCTCCACACAATTGAATAGAGACGCCGTTGATTTTCTATGGGAATTGCAGAAATGACTTCTAAGCCTCAAAATAATGACTTTTTTTCCTAAGGTGGTAGGAATGAAACTCAGTGCGGGCTGGATGGGGTCCCCCCTGGGCACCGCAGACCTAAGCTTGTTTAACTCCTACCTCTTAAAGGGACCGAGAAAAAATGACCTTTTCTGCACTCCAATGTAAGTCAATGGGGCGATTTTTTGGCTATGTGCTAGAAATGAAATTCAGTGCGGATTGGATGACAGGCACCCTAGGCACCCAGGATCGGCTTTAGTTTCACGTGTATCTCTTAAGCCGGCAGAGAAAACCCACCTGATATGCGCTCCACACAATTGAATAGAGACGCCGTTGATTTTCTATGGGAATTGCAGAAATGACTTCTAAGCCTCAAAATAATGACTTTTTTTCCTAAGGTGGTAGGAATGAAACTCAGTGCGGGCTGGATGGGGTCCCCCCTGGGCACCGCAGACCTAAGCTTGTTTAACTCCTACCTCTTAAAGGGACCGAGAAAAAATGACCTTTTCTGCACTCCAATGTAAGTCAATGGGGCGATTTTTTGGCTATGTGCTAGAAATGAAATTCAGTGCGGATTGGATGACAGGCACCCTAGGCACCCAGGATCGGCTTTAGTTTCACGTGTATCTCTTAAGCCGGCAGAGAAAACCCACCTGATATGCGCTCCACACAATTGAATAGAGACGCCGTTGATTTTCTATGGGAATTGCAGAAATGACTTCTAAGCCTCAAAATAATGACTTTTTTTCCTAAGGTGGTAGGAATGAAACTCAGTGCGGGCTGGATGGGGTTCCCCCTGGGCACCGCAGACCTAAGCTTGTTTAACTCCTACCTCTTAAAGGGACCGAGAAAAAATGACCTTTTCTGCACTCCAATGTAAGTCAATGGGGCGATTTTTTGGCTATGTGCTAGAAATGAAATGCAGTGCGGATTGGATGACAGGCACCCTAGGCACCCAGGATCGGCTTTAGTTTCACGTGTATCTCTTAAGCCGGCAGAGAAAACCCACCTGATATGCGCTCCACACAATTGAATAGAGACGCCGTTGATTTTCTATGGGAATTGCAGAAATGACTTCTAAGCCTCAAAATAATGACTTTTTTTCCTAAGGTGGTAGGAATGAAACTCAGTGCGGACTGGATGGGGTCCCCCCTGGGCACCGCAGACCTAAGCTTGTTTAACTCCTACCTCTTAAAGGGACCGAGAAAAAATGACCTTTTCTGCACTCCAATGTAAGTCAATGGGGCGATTTTTTGGCTATGTGCTAGAAATGAAATTCAGTGCGGATTGGATGACAGGCACCCTAGGCACCCAGGATCGGCTTTAGTTTCACGTGTATCTCTTAAGCCGGCAGAGAAAACCCACCTGATATGCGCTCCACACAATTGAATAGAGACGCCGTTGATTTTCTATGGGAATTGCAGAAATGACTTCTAAGCCTCAAAATAATGACTTTTTTTCCTAAGGTGGTAGGAATGAAACTCAGTGCGGGCTGGATGGGGTCCCCCCTGGGCACCGCAGACCTAAGCTTGTTTAACTCCTACCTCTTAAAGGGACCGAGAAAAAATGACCTTTTCTGCACTCCAATGTAAGTCAATGGGGCGATTTTTTGGCTATGTGCTAGAAATGAAATTCAGTGCGGATTGGATGACAGGCACCCTAGGCACCCAGGATCGGCTTTAGTTTCACGTGTATCTCTTAAGCCGGCAGAGAAAACCCACCTGATATGCGCTCCACACAATTGAATAGAGACGCCGTTGATTTTCTATGGGAATTGCAGAAATGACTTCTAAGCCTCAAAATAATGACTTTTTTTCCTAAGGTGGTAGGAATGAAACTCAGTGCGGGCTGGATGGGGTCCCCCCTGGGCACCGCAGACCTAAGCTTGTTTAACTCCTACCTCTTAAAGGGACCGAGAAAAAATGACCTTTTCTGCACTCCAATGTAAGTCAATGGGGCGATTTTTTGGCTATGTGCTAGAAATGAAATTCAGTGCGGATTGGATGACAGGCACCCTAGGCACCCAGGATCGGCTTTAGTTTCACGTGTATCTCTTAAGCCGGCAGAGAAAACCCACCTGATATGCGCTCCACACAATTGAATAGAGACGCCGTTGATTTTCTATGGGAATTGCAGAAATGACTTCTAAGCCTCAAAATAATGACTTTTTTTCCTAAGGTGGTAGGAATGAAACTCAGTGCGGGCTGGATGGGGTCCCCCCTGGGCACCGCAGACCTAAGCTTGTTTAACTCCTACCTCTTAAAGGGACCGAGAAAAAATGACCTTTTCTGCACTCCAATGTAAGTCAATGGGGCGATTTTTTGGCTATGTGCTAGAAATGAAATTCAGTGCGGATTGGATGACAGGCACCCTAGGCACCCAGGATCGGCTTTAGTTTCACGTGTATCTCTTAAGCCGGCAGAGAAAACCCACCTGATATGCGCTCCACACAATTGAATAGAGACGCCGTTGATTTTCTATGGGAATTGCAGAAATGACTTCTAAGCCTCAAAATAATGACTTTTTTTCCTAAGGTGGTAGGAATGAAACTCAGTGCGGGCTGGATGGGGTCCCCCCTGGGCACCGCAGACCTAAGCTTGTTTAACTCCTACCTCTTAAAGGGACCGAGAAAAAATGACCTTTTCTGCACTCCAATGTAAGTCAATGGGGCGATTTTTTGGCTATGTGCTAGAAATGAAATTCAGTGCGGATTGGATGACAGGCACCCTAGGCACCCAGGATCGGCTTTAGTTTCACGTGTATCTCTTAAGCCGGCAGAGAAAACCCACCTGATATGCGCTCCACACAATTGAATAGAGACGCCGTTGATTTTCTATGGGAATTGCAGAAATGACTTCTAAGCCTCAAAATAATGACTTTTTTTCCTAAGGTGGTAGGAATGAAACTCAGTGCGGGCTGGATGGGGTCCCCCCTGGGCACCGCAGACCTAAGCTTGTTTAACTCCTACCTCTTAAAGGGACCGCGAAAAAATGACCTTTTCTGCACTCCAATGTAAGTCAATGGGGCGATTTTTTGGCTATGTGCTAGAAATGAAATTCAGTGCGGATTGGATGACAGGCACCCTAGGCACCCAGGATCGGCTTTAGTTTCACGTGTATCTCTTAAGCCGGCAGAGAAAACCCACCTGATATGCGCTCCACACAATTGAATAGAGACGCCGTTGATTTTCTATGGGAATTGCAGAAATGACTTCTAAGCCTCAAAATAATGACTTTTTTTCCTAAGGTGGTAGGAATGAAACTCAGTGCGGGCTGGATGGGGTCCCCCCTGGGCACCGCAGACCTAAGCTTGTTTAACTCCTACCTCTTAAAGGGACCGAGAAAAAATGACCTTTTCTGCACTCCAATGTAAGTCAATGGGGCGATTTTTTGGCTATGTGCTAGAAATGAAATTCAGTGCGGATTGGATGACAGGCACCCTAGGCACCCAGGATCGGCTTTAGTTTCACGTGTATCTCTTAAGCCGGCAGAGAAAACCCACCTGATATGCGCTCCACACAATTGAATAGAGACGCCGTTGATTTTCTATGGGAATTGCAGAAATGACTTCTAAGCCTCAAAATAATGACTTTTTTTCCTAAGGTGGTAGGAATGAAACTCAGTGCGGGCTGGATGGGGTCCCCCCTGGGCACCGCAGACCTAAGCTTGTTTAACTCCTACCTCTTAAAGGGACCGAGAAAAAATGACCTTTTCTGCACTCCAATGTAAGTCAATGGGGCGATTTTTTGGCTATGTGCTAGAAATGAAATGCAGTGCGGATTGGATGACAGGCACCCTAGGCACCCAGGATCGGCTTTAGTTTCACGTGTATCTCTTAAGCCGGCAGAGAAAACCCACCTGATATGCGCTCCACACAATTGAATAGAGACGCCGTTGATTTTTCTATGGGAATTGCAGAAATGACTTCTAAGCCTCAAAATAATGACTTTTTTTCCCTAAGGTGGTAGGAATGAAACTCAGTGCGGGCTGGATGGGGTCCCCCTGGGCACCGCAGACCTAAGCTTGTTTAACTCCTACCTCTTAAAGGGACCGAGAAAAAATGACCTTTTCTGCACTCCAATGTAAGTCAATGGGGCGATTTTTTGGCTATGTGCTAGAAATGAAATTCAGTGCGGATTGGATGACAGGCACCCTAGGCACCCAGGATCGGCTTTAGTTTCACGTGTATCTCTTAAGCCGGCAGAGAAAACCCACCTGATATGCGCTCCACACAATTGAATAGAGACGCCGTTGATTTTCTATGGGAATTGCAGAAATGACTTCTAAGCCTCAAAATAATGACTTTTTTTCCTAAGGTGGTAGGAATGAAACTCAGTGCGGGCTGGATGGGGTCCCCCCTGGGCACCGCAGACCTAAGCTTGTTTAACTCCTACCTCTTAAAGGGACCGAGAAAAAATGACCTTTTCTGCACTCCAATGTAAGTCAATGGGGCGATTTTTTGGCTATGTGCTAGAAATGAAATTCAGTGCGGATTGGATGACAGGCACCCTAGGCACCCAGGATCGGCTTTAGTTTCACGTGTATCTCTTAAGCCGGCAGAGAAAACCCACCTGATATGCGCTCCACACAATTGAATAGAGACGCCGTTGATTTTCTATGGGAATTGCAGAAATGACTTCTAAGCCTCAAAATAATGACTTTTTTTCCTAAGGTGGTAGGAATGAAACTCAGTGCGGGCTGGATGGGGTCCCCCCTGGGCACCGCAGACCTAAGCTTGTTTAACTCCTACCTCTTAAAGGGACCGAGAAAAAATGACCTTTTCTGCACTCCAATGTAAGTCAATGGGGCGATTTTTTGGCTATGTGCTAGAAATGAAATTCAGTGCGGATTGGATGACAGGCACCCTAGGCACCCAGGATCGGCTTTAGTTTCACGTGTATCTCTTAAGCCGGCAGAGAAAACCCACCTGATATGCGCTCCACACAATTGAATAGAGACGCCGTTGATTTTCTATGGGAATTGCAGAAATGACCTCTAAGCCTCAAAATAATGACTTTTTTTCCTAAGGTGGTAGGAATGAAACTCAGTGCGGGCTGGATGGGGTCCCCCCCTGGGCACCGCAGACCTAAGCTTGTTTAACTCCTACCTCTTAAAGGGACCGAGAAAAATGACCTTTTCTGCACTCCAATGTAAGTCAATGGGGCGATTTTTTTGGCTATGTGCTAGAAATGAAATTCAGTGCGGATTGGATGACAGGCACCCTAGGCACCCAGGATCGGCTTTAGTTTCACGTGTATCTCTTAAGCCGGCAGAGAAAACCCACCTGATATGCGCTCCACACAATTGAATAGAGACGCCGTTGATTTTCTATGGGAATTGCAGAAATGACTTCTAAGCCTCAAAATAATGACTTTTTTTCCTAAGGTGGTAGGAATGAAACTCAGTGCGGGCTGGATGGGGTCCCCCCTGGGCACCGCAGACCTAAGCTTGTTTAACTCCTACCTCTTAAAGGGACCGAGAAAAAATGACCTTTTCTGCACTCCAATGTAAGTCAATGGGGCGATTTTTTGGCTATGTGCTAGAAATGAAATTCAGTGCGGATTGGATGACAGGCACCCTAGGCACCCAGGATCGGCTTTAGTT